>NW_004949097.1:4313896-4315354 GCF_000317375.1 Microtus ochrogaster
TTCCTTCCTTCCTTCCTTCCTTCCTCTTTCTTCCTTCCTTTCTTCCTTTCTTTCTTCCTTCCTTTCTTTCTTTCTTTCTTTCTTTCTTTCTTTCTTTCTTTCTTCTTATCTATATTTCTGCTATCTATCTTTCTATCATCTATTTGATCTAGTCTGTCTAATCTATCTATCTATCTATCTATCTATCTATCTATCTATCTATCTATCTCATTACCTACCATTCTACCATCTATCATGTATCTATCATCTATCTATCCTGTCTATCTTCATGTATCCTATCTATCTAATTTCTGTTATCTATATTTCTATTTATCTTCTATTTAATCTATCTAGTCTATATAATCTATATATCATCTATCTATTGTCTGTCTACCTATCATCTGTCTATCTATATTCTATCTATCTATCTATCTATCTATCTATCTATCTATCTATCTATCTACCATTCTACCATCTATCATGTATCTATCATCTATCTATCCTATCTTCATGTTTCTTCATTACTATCTCAAACTTATATATCTACATAATCATCCTGCCTTCATGGACCACATCTTCTCTATAACCTGAGGTCACATCTACAGCTTGACTCTGCTGCAGTGAAAAAGTTGTTTTTGCCCAGGAAGAAGAGAGACCTTGGGGAACTATCCCCTTTATAAATGCCCTATGGTGAAAATTAACTTAAGATTTAGCATAAATTACAAGAGAAAGCTCGATGGAGTGAATCTCTTGAGTTCGTCTCACCTGCTTTTCTAGCCTATGAACTCACGGCCAGTCATACATCAAGCATCTTTGTTCTTGGTGCTGCATATGGCGATCTGGGCCAGCCTCTGGGATGTGACTCTGGCTGGAAGAATAACGCTGAAGTTTCTAGCACTCGCTGTCATTGTGGGAAGCAGACTGTTGTTGAAGTGTTATTATTAATGAGAATTACTGCTGGACAGCTTGAACTGGAGGATAATTTATTCTCTGTGAGCTTCTAATTGAGGCGAAGCGTCTCATTCACCATGTTGCTGCTTCTCAATCACATTTTGCAGCAGTGAAATCAGGAGGAGTCAGGCTGTAGGGGGAGCAAAAAGTCTGGTTTCTGGAGACAATGTGAATTGGGTCAGGAAGATTTAGTTAATGTAAGAAACACTTGAGAAATGGAGAAAAGCCATCTGGCTTGCTCAGGAGACAGCCATCAATTTATACCAATCAAGGTGCCTACAATATGCAGGACCCACTCTCCAAACTAGAATGCCTGCTTCTGAATGGCCACTACCTGCTCTCCCATTTGAAGCCTGTCTTCTCTTCTCTGGCATTTCTGATAGAGATATGCTTCCCTTCTGATAAATTTCGTGTCGTCCCATTTTTTCTTCATTTTTCTCTGATGGATCCTGCTGGGGAAATGCAAACTGCTATGATGACATGTGTGTTTCTTTTTTTTTTTTAATTTATTTATTTATTGAGGATTTC
>NW_004949097.1:4315566-4338733 GCF_000317375.1 Microtus ochrogaster
TTCTCTGTAGTCCTCATTGTCCGCTATGTTCAGCAAGTCCGGTTTTATCCCATGCTTTTTCAGACTCAGGCCAGCTGGCCTTGGTGAATTCCCGATTTGTAATATCTCGGATGGCAAGAGGTGCCCCTTGCCTTAGCCAAATCCCTAGCTCCCACGGACTCCGTTTTTCTCCAGCTTTTATCTGTAGCAGAATTATAGAATTGTTGCCTTGTTTTTCACTTAAGTGCCATTAAATGTGTTCCTGACTTGCTGTTACCATGGTAATAGACACTTGTCATAGGCTGTGCACTCATTGCTGTGTTTATTTAAGTTTGGTCACTTGTGGTTTCATAAGCCTAAGAACCGCCTGACTTCCATCCAAGAGATGGGATCAGAGCCAAGAGGTGGATTCCAATGCGCCCATGATGAGGGGTAGATGAGGGTTTGGGGGACCAGAGGTTCAGTGATGAAGAGCATGCATACTGCTCTTGTGGGGAACTGGAGTTTGGGTCCTCCCGCATGTGAGACAGCTCACCACTGCCTGCTGCCTCTCCTGAGACTATCTATAAGCTGGTGGTGACTTTGATTGCTAAAAGAACTGACATACCAAGAAATGGAACAGTTGTATGCTCCAAGCAAGTGGCACAGGAATCTTCACAATTACGGATCAGACTAAGGGAACATCTATTTATTGCAAATTGCTCTTCCTAAAGGCAGTTTAGAACTCATTTGCAATACAAACATCCAGCTAGTTTTGATGGCAGATCTGAAAGAACTGGGAGAACTCATTTTTGAGATCCCTGCTCCCGCTGTAGTCAGCCGGAAGACTCTTTCAGTGGGGAGCACGTGACGATCAGGGGTCCACACGGAGTAGCAGAAGGCTCCGTAGGAGCGCTGACTGTGGAAAATGTTAGCTGTTCTGTCAGGATCCCTATCCGTGTCACGGCATCCCTCTCTTGTTCCCTTTCAATGATGGAGTGCTTCATCCATGTGGGTTGGTTCAGTGTTGGTGGTACCTCCAGGGTTCTTTGCGAAAGCAGTTATTGCCCTGGGGAACAACGGTGTAACTTTCAAGTCTTCTCTCTGCTTAAAATTTATTTTATTTATTCATTTATGTGTGGATGGTATTTGTACATGCTTGTGTGTGTGTGTGTGTGTGTGTGTGTGTGTGTGTGTGTGCGTGTACCCGAGAATGCCTTCGAGCATGCACACACACGTATATGGAGGACAGATGTTGATGTTAGGAGATTTGATTGATTGCTCTCCACCTTCATTTTTTGAGATAATGTTGTTCACTGAGGCCGGAGTCCAATAATTCAGCAAGTCTTGGTGGCCAGCGGTCCCTAGGAATGAATCTCTGCATCTCTGTCCTCTGCACCAAGTTTATATCCATGTGCTGCAATACCTGCTTTTGACAGGAGTGCTGGGGATCTAAACCCAGGTCCTCAGGCTTAGGTGACAGGTACTTTACCGAGTAAACCATCTCCCAAGCTCTACAACTCCTCATAAGTCACTTACTGTCTTGGTGTTTCAATTTCTCACTTAGAAAATAGGGACATTACCATATGCCTCCCTCCCAGAATGCTGGTCTTAATCAAACATGTGGCACAGACTTGTAAACTGCAAAGGGTGGCATAGCTATGGTCGTGATTGTTAGTGACTCCCCTAACTCCTTTTCTTTCTACCAGACTGCACTTGGGGACACCTGTATTTTGCCGTCACTCTGCTGGGGGTTTTATTTGAGGGCTTTACTTAAATATGAGACTGGGAATCATGTTCTGGCTTTCCTTGCGGTGGGGATGGTGTATAGCTGTTGCTGGGCCCAACATTGCTGATGATTTTCTCAGACCCAGAGACCCCGGCCGTTCTCAGCAGGCATTCAATTTGTTAATCACAATATTAACAGGAAACGTGTGGAATCAAGAGCTGTGATTTGGCGATAGTGTTCCTCTGTTAGCTGACAAAAATACTTTAGAAATTAGCGTGTGTGGTGTGTGCTTGCGGTTGTGTCTGCATACGCCTGTGTGCACACGCCATGTGCACATAAGTAAGAAGAGGGTGGTGGGTGTTCTGCCTTGCGTCTCCACATATTCTCTTGAGGCAGGCTCTCAGTGAATCTGAAACTCACCCAGCTGGCTAAGCTTGCTGGGATCTGCCTGCCTTTGCTCACCGGTGCTGGGCGTGTGTGATCATACCACATGATCATGCAGGTTCGTGGGGATCAAACTCAGGTTCTCCCATGGACACAGCAAGTGTTCTTATCTGTTGATCAGTCCCCACAGATCTACAAACTGCTTGTATAAAGCAAGAGAGTTCCAGGTTGGCAACGAAGGGCTGGATATTGGAATTCAAGACTGTTGGAATTATTGGAGGGGGTATCACAGATAGGGGAGGGAGCTGAGTAGAGAGATAATAAGGGGGAGAAAATCCATCCGCTTCCAGGTCTCAGGTTTTTGTTTGTTTGCTTGCTTGCTTTTCCCCCTTTAGAAAACAAGGCACTACGCTGGAAATGCTTTCACTGGTAAATTCATACAAAAAGAACACATTTAAAAATTTTTGAGTACAGGCACAAGGTCTGGCTTTCAGCTGCCCCAAATATAACAAGAGAAAAGGGAGGAAAAAGATGTCCTTGTCACTTGCGGACAGAACCAGATGGGGTCAGACCTGTACGCTCTGTGGGTCAGAGAAAGCATTTTCTACTGCCTTCCTTTCAAGTCCCAAATCTTGATCAGAAATCCGGCACTGAGGGAGTTTCTCAGGGAAGACGAGGTTCCTTCAACCTTTGTGACCTGCGTTGAGTGAGTGACGGGGAGACCCTTGGCAGAAGCGGCTGGAGCAGAAGGAACGCTGTGGAGACGCAGGGCTTCGCTGCCATTGAACACATTACGGGAAAAATACAGTACTGAACGCAGCAGGCTTCTGCAAACAAGGCATCCGTTTAAGTTAATTGGTGTTATATAGAAGCTGAAACGCTCCGCTTATTTACAAAGCTCCAGATTTATGTAAAGCAAAACCAATTACACTTAATGCCTAAACTATTCCAGGTGCTCAGCGATAATGTCGCCAGGCTCTAGAGAGGGAACTGCCGTGTGAATGCACCCTGTTCCGAATGGAAGCGCGTGCAGTTACTGCAATTTAGCTAATCACAAGTGTCAACGCCAATGGGAGAGTTCTCAGCTCCTCTGCTGCTTGCTTTGGGTCAATTTTCTAATTTCTGCAGATCTTTCATTGCAAAGGAAGAGGGAGAGCGTGACGAACACCCCTTTCTTCCTGTTACAATGTAGAAATTAGGAGATGAAGGGAAAGTTGGGGAAGGGCCAAGGCCACGCCAGGCCGTTTTCTAAAGCAAGAGCAGGCTATGGCTTTTCATTTACACCAAGACGAGGCATTTGGAGCTTTCTTGATCTTTGGGGTGTTCATTATGAGACCAATGCGCTAGATACTGCACTAACGAGGCTCCTTTGGGGTGTTCATTAAGCCCAAAATTGCAAGCTTGGCATTTAACCTTTCACAGCAAGGAAAGTTGTAAGAGCACTGGGCCCTGCCTCATTGCTTTGCCAGGGATTTATGCAAAACAAAGAATCTGAAAAAGTTGTGGGGAAGAATTGCTGCGTGCACACAGACACGTCCTCCAAACAAATGGGAAGAATTTCTCTGTGCACATGGACGTGTTATCTGAACAAACCAGCAAATAGCAGATAGCTGGAATAGGAAAAACACCTGGTTTTTACAGTAATGCATACTGAAGCCCAGTCAAGTTGGCTACATCTTTTATTCCACACTTTAAGCATCGGCTGCATCAGAAGGAGGAGGTGCTTAGTTACCATCGCTGGAAATGACCTGGTAAAGGCTCTTGTTCAATCCAGTGTAGTCCAGGAGGGGAAGTGGATGGAGGTTGTTAGTGAGGACTTTCAATGTCTGGGTACCAGAGAGGAAGAACTCAGGTTAGGTTTATCAAGCAGGCATTGTGGGGGCAAGAAAGAATCACCTGGAGCAGGAGACTCAAAACCAAACTGACTGTGATAAACTTGGACAAAGGGACAGGGCATTAATTTTATTCAATAGTAATAATAATAATTATTATTAATAATAACAATAATTATTATTAAATAATAATAATAATAATAATAATAATAATAATAATAATAATAATAAAAGAAGCCTGGCACAGAGGCACCTGGATTGCAATTCCAGTTTGTTGGCCATTCTTGGCAACATAGTTAAGTTTGAGGCCTGTAGATGGAGTGGCAGGCTGCTTCCCGTTCCCCGGGAGGGCTCCCTGCCACTGGCTAGCTTTACCCAAAATAATTACACAGAAACTGTATTCTTTTAAACACTGCCTGGCCCATTATCTGTAGCCTCTTATTGGCTAATTCTCATAACTTGCTTATCCCATCTCTAATAATCTGTGTAGCACCACGAGGTGGTGACTTACCAGGAAGGATTCTAGCCTACGTCCATCTTGGGCCAGAACTTCATCACCTTGGCCTGAGGCATCTGCCTCATTGCCTTCTTCCCAGCATTCTGTTCTGTCTACTCCACTCACCCATGTTCTGATCTATCAGGCCAAGCAGTTTCTTTATTAATTAATCAATGAAAGCAATAGATAGACAGATGACCCTCCTCCATCAGAGGCCAGCCTGGACTGCCTGAGACCTTGTCCCAACCTAACAAGACCAAATGAAACCATACCAAGCTACCTCTATGATAGTAACATTGACTTTAAATTCAGAATTTTTTTCCTCAATTGAGATATATTTTAGTGAAATAACAAGATCAAATATAGCAGAATTATATATAATATATGTATATATAATCTACCTAGACATGTGTTGTCTGTGGTTAATAAATAATTAGTGAATGTACAGAAAGGAAAAAATACAAACATAGCATTTCTTAGCTGACATTAAAATTATAAGTAAATATTGCTTGTCACTTTCAATTGCAGAACCATTGTGAAGGTTATATAATAATGATTGACATGTTGGCATAGAAAAAAAGAATCTTTATCTGGTCGTAAAGTAATCACCAAGACACTGGAATCACTTAATTAGTTTAGTACATCAATACAAAAGCATAATAGTTTATTAGAGGATCATGATTGTTCTGGTAAATAAAGTATGTAGATAGCATCCATGGTGGCTTTCTTTTATGTTGACTTTCCTGATAACATCTATAAAGTGCTCGGCTGAAGAAGGAAATAATGACTAGTGGGCTCACCAGTCGGAGTCAAATCCAGTTTCATAGGGCTGTCTCCCAAAGATCAATACTTGACGATGCTTCCAGCATACTGCCGTAAAACTTCAGAGACTTTTCACAGAGAAGAGTTTCTTCATGATTTCTTCCACTGATGCTCTGGGCTTTACAATGATTTAGATTACAATATCTAAAACTGAAAGAAAGTGAACTTTTCTTAGGAGCAGATGGAGATGACTTGATAAATCACTGGCTTCCCTCCCGGTGCTTCCCCACCTTTTATGATGGCGCTGCGAGGGTCATTATTTAAGAGGTAGTCTTTGTACAAGGACAGGGGAGTTCTATTTAGTACACAGTAAGGATCCCATAAGGACCTTTTGAGAGCGCTCTCTTATTATTGAGACAAGGTATTGCCATGAAGCCCAAGCTCTCTTGGGACCTGCTTGTAGTCTAGTCTTGTTTGAACTGGGGTAATCCTCTTGCCTTAGCTTCTTAAATGCTGGGATTATAGGGGAATGTACACCATCATGGCCAGCAGGATGGTGTTCTTTAACAACCACCTGTAAGTCTCTTCTGTACTGCTAGTGGAGAGAAACCCTGAAATTTTATTGGCAGTGGATTTCATGCATATTACTCTGGGAAGGAGAGATTGTTGCCATTTTACACACTAGAACACTAAATTTCAAGTGTAAAAAACATCCCTATGGCTTACATAAGACTTGGACAGAATGAGACTTATTTATCAATCAAACCTGCCTTAGTGTGAAGTCCCTGATCTGTGCTTGTGCTAATCTCTGGTGTTGTACATTTTTATCCCTCCCTCTTTCTTTCACCAACCTCAAGCTCTCCTCAATAACCACAGGTATCTGAATGTTTTGGATTGGACACCAGTCTCGTTCCCTTTGTTCTCATGGAGTTTCCTTGATTCTTTAGTGCCTGGAACACTGCTTAACAGGTTGGCTGAGTACATGCAAGCACAATGAGCTGATAAAGTCAGATTCCCAAGTAAAACCGACTGGCCTTGATCATGCTCATGGTCAACTGGATCATATCTCAGCATAAACATGAGAAGAATAAAGCAGAAGAAAGGGGTGCATAAGGCCAGATGGGGAAGCACTTTAGTGTTGCTAATACTTTTGAGTGTTTACTCAACTTTAAGCACCCTTGCAACACAGTGAGAGGTGAAGAAACCAAGGCATAGCTGGATTAAGGAGTGTGCTGGTGTTTACATTGCTCATACACTGTGGAACAGACCTTGACATCTCTGACTCTGGAGGTTGCTTCTCTGAAGGACAAAGGCAAGTTCTTTCTTTCTTTCTTTCTTTCTTTCTTTCTTTCTTTCTTTCTTTCTTTCTTTCTTTTTTCTTTTGTCCTTCCTTCTTTCCCTCCCTTCTTCCCTTTCTCCTTTCTTTCTTTCATTTGTTTTTGGAGACAGGATATTTCTGTGTAGCACTTCATAATCCAGGTTGACTTTGAACTCAGAAATCTGCCTGTGTCTGCCTTCCAAGCACTGGGATCAAAGGTGTGAGCCACCGCTGCCCGGACAAAGGCAAATTCTTACACAAAGACTACAAAATGGAAACTGGAGAGGTGGTACTGGACCTTACAAGCTGGCAGATGGACTCAGCGTCTGGGGTTGGAGACAGTGGCTGGAGGGAAGGAGCACATGTCTTCAACTTCTGTTTTCACGACAAAACCTGTTTTCTACAAATCCTTGTCGGAGTTTCCTGTGAGACTCCGATTTTCTAGTTTCCTTTGTGATCTAAGAGCCTGGCATTTAGAGAACTTCCATATTGTGGGAAAGAGGTCGAACCTGTGTGTTTTGGCAATCAAGAAATAATCATACTAAATGGGGCTATCAAATTTAGGTGTGGTGCCCACCCCTCCTTGCAGTGTTTCAATATCTCCCACAGTGGACCCTCAGCTCAGGGAGACCAGGGCGATACAAGACTCTGAGCATCTGTTGACTTTTGACTCTGCAAACTTCTGGTTTGCTGCTCCTATCTGTCACTGGGATGCTGATCCAAAAGACATTTGGTAGAAGAATAAAAGACTGATTTGGGCAAGGAAGAGGTGCCAAGTAGGACTCGAACAGGTTAGGCTGCTTGTTCTGTGCACACAGCTAGAATATTTCAGTAAGAGAGAGAGGTGGGGCAATCAATGGATAGATGATAGCAGATGATACATATGAGCCTGATTCATGGGGGATCTTTGGCAAGTAGACATTGCATGACTGAAAAGTATTTCCATGATTAGGCAGCATTTTGCATATGTTAACCATAAGACAAGTGAGATTATGCACAAAGATGACGATACTACACTATTTTGGCAACTTAGGTGAGTCTCTAAAACAGTGGTTCTCAACTTGTGGGTCGACCCCTTGGGGGGTCATATATCAGATATCCTGTATATCAGATATTTATATTATGATTCATAACAGAAGCAGAATTTATAGCTATGAAGTAGCAGTGTTAAATTTTATGGTTGGGGGACCACTACCACATGAGGAGCTGTATTAAGAGGTCACAGCCTTAGGAAGATTGAGAATCACTGTTGGAATGAATTTCCACCTATTGACCTTGAAATGGCCACTGCTGATTTAAAGGCTTGACTGGAACCCAAATCTTTAGGGTCATTAAATTATTAGCTATTTGCTTAATGATATTTGTTTTTAGAGGTAATGACTTACGTCTAACTGTAACCTGTAACTCTAAAATAGTAGATCGTGGATAAAGGAAACCACCTTGGTGTCATAGCATGCTTTAGAATGGAATAAAACACGTATTCATTGTGATAACTGCTGGATAAGGGGAGTCTAAACCGAAAGTTTCACTCAGAATAATCCATTAAATTTCTGTAGGATGCTAATTTGTCTCATCATGGCATACGGGATCCCATTGGCTCACTCATGAGTCTCAGACCAATATTTCACGGAGTCAGAAATCGTTCCTCTTCCCACACACTTACCCCCGTGAAGCCCTCCAGAATCCCAGGACATTCAGCAGCGTCAAGGATGCCAGCACAAAGAAGAAGCCTTCTAAATTGCCTTTGTTTAATGTGTTTGGAAACCAATTGCCTGTTTGGAGCAAACGTGTAATCGTTATTCAGCTGCAGAGTTGCAAGTTTCTGTGAATATTTTATTATCCTGCGATTCACAGAGAATTGTTAGCCTCAGTAATATAGCCTGCATAAGAAAGCTGGTCTGAAACTTCGTTACCAAAATTCATTTAATTCCGGAAAAATAGAAAAATGAGAAGCAGCACACCCCATCATATCAGGCTGAAAAGGTAGCAGCACCTTTCCCCGGGCTGTAGGGTAATCTCGATCATGATATTAATTTGCCTCATCTATGCCTGTCTCCTTCATTCTAGTTTTTCTCAAATCTCCGTGTTTAGCATTGTGCCTAACATATGGAGTAAATACATTTTGAATGACTGAAAGCTCTTTCCTATGATCAGATTGTCTTCTACATGTCTAACGACCAGTCGGATGACACACGGAGATGATGGATATCACACCTTTTAGCAAACAGAGTGAAGCCAGGGTTCTCTTACGGTATGTTGCTGCACACGCTGGGTAGATAGCATTGGTCTCTGATTGATGTGGAGATTTCTTTGGACCTGATGATAATTACTCTAGTTTTAAGAAAAATGCAACAAAGACTCTTTGCTTCCTTATATCATCAGACTGAGTATTTATGGAATCACTCAAGGTTCGAGGAAATTAATTTGCTACTAAGTTTTAACTCTTGACTTTGGGCTTTGCTATGATTTTTTTTTCCTCTTTCTACATCGGAATCAATCTTTATTCAATGTATGCTTTGTGTGTGTGTGTGTGTGTGTGTGTGTGTGTGTGTATTTCCGTGTGGTAGGAGCAGACACAAGCCTGGAGAATATGTGTAGTGGAAGTCAGGGGATAACTTTGAGTTAAGTCAGGCTTTAGGCTCCTTTAAGCTTTTGATCAAAACAGGATCTTATTGGCCTGGAACTCTGCCATGTAGGCTAGGCTAACCGGAGAGCTTCCAATGTCGAAATACAGTCAGAAGACAGACTCGTGGGAAGCATGCCTTGGAGAACTGTGAGAGAGGCTCCGGGGGAAAAAGCACAGGGCCTTTATCTCAGGTGCATTTTGTTCCCTGCATTGCTCTTGGACATGACCTTGCACCTCCTGTGACAACTATAATCCATGTTTATTTTTGTTGGATGTCAGAACACAGCTGTAGAATCCAGTCTGGCCAGTGTACCCTGAATCTGGATATGGCCTTCCGCCTTGCTTTTGTGCTTCCCATATAGAATCTACAGCATATGCCAGGCAATGGTATTTAAACTGCTCTGTCCTGAGAAGGTTCTGGGAAAGGACTGCTTTGATAATATTTAGTATGTGCTGACTGATGTTTATTTCCACGTTTTTCTGTTCAGGCTCTTCCGAAGTCAAACAACCTTCCTCGGAGCATTGCTTTCTTTGGTACATTTGTGTCTAAAGGTACTGGAACCGAAGGAAGGTTGCCTCTGAATTATATTGTAGTGGCCCCACCCATTCTCCCAGATTCTCAGATCCCGGGTCTCACAGACACAGATCTGCATAGCCTGACAAGTGGTACCTGAATCAGGGACCTGAACAAAAAGCTTAACAAGGGCATGAGGGCCCCTGTGGCAGGTGGTAAGCATGTACTAATGTGGTACTAAAGCTAGGGAAAGTGGCACCGTGTACTGAGCTGATACTCCGTTTCTGAAATAAGAGTGGTGCAGCAATGTCCAAAGCCCAGCTGCGAGATGATGGGGTTTAGTAACAGACTATAAGCCCAGGTTTCCTGAAAAGGACACTCTAGATCCCCGACTACGGGATCAGGTCAATGAAAAGACAGTGGAATCCCACAGACAAAGGGAAGGTATTCCAGTGCAATTCTGGGTGACTCCGACATTCATCAGTGTCACGATACGAACAGTCGAAAGACGAGTCGAAAGATGGCAGATTCTTACATACATGAGCATGAGCTAAATCATGAGACACATGAAAAAAACTTCTTAGAAGCTAGAAGGAGGCTTTTTCTAGTGTAAGATCAGAATGGACCAAACAAAATCGAAAGTAAAAATGCCAGCCCCGCTAGAGAATGAGCGCCCTTGACCTCTGTTCCCTTGCTGGAATTACTTTCTTTGCTTGAGGATTATGATGAGGGTTGGGATGGATGGGGATGCAGGGTGATGTGCTACCTTTCTGGAAGGGAGCAGCTTTGTTTTCTGGGAGTGAGGACATATGGCATGAATTACTGGATTCTGGAAAAAAAGACAGAGGAACTTTCTAGATTTAGACAGGGGCCTGACGAGACACATCAAGATTTTGTTGTTCATCTTTTACAGGTGGTCAATAGTCTTCCCCTCCCCCCCTCGACCCTCGAGACAGGGTTTCTCTGTGCCCGTCAGTTGTCTTATGGTTGATGGAGAGGCAGGAATACTTATCGTTAAGCGACTGGCATATGAGAATGCTAATGCTGTGTGCCAGACTGTCTTCCATCCCTTTAGAAAAAACAGAGATAGTAATGGTTCCATCTGCCTCTGTGCTGATATTGGGCTTGGACCCCGGGCTCTGCCTATGTCTACCTATTATCTCACCATTTCTGGGATTATAGGCTTGTGCCACCACCATGCCCGCCTTTTGTGTGGGTTCTAGAGCCCTGACACACCTCACCTGCAGGACAAGGGCTCCACCACCTGAATCATTACCCCAGCTTCCTCAATGGATTTGGATGTACTACTTACTGTTCAACATACTACATAAAATACAACATACATGTTATAAACATAATACCCAATTTACACCAATGCTCTAAAATCAGAAATATGGTACAGGATTGTGGAATGTTTAAAAGGAAAATCTATTTCTTTGTAGGAAAGGTCCATCTGCAGTTCCGAGTGGCTGGAAAACCTGATAGAGTTTGGCATTATGAAAACAAGAAGGTTTGAGTTCCAGTTCACGATTTCCAAGGTGTTACTGGGGGCGGGGCGGTCTGGGACCATAGCAACCCATGTCTGTGCTGAAGGCCTTGACCTTCGGTACAACGCTTTGCACCTACTACAGGATGCTTCTGGAGCTAGAAGGGTCTCCCTGGGAAGTACACACTTTCAGGTTGGATTTGGATGAAATGTTCTGCTAGGTTAACAGCCTCACTAAGACAGCTGTGATTGAGTGTGCCACTTCCCATTCAGCGTTTTTTTTTTTTTTCTTTCTCTCTCCTTCCTAAAAGAGGATGTCTAACAACAAATGAACAAATGTCTTTGTCCTTTGGCTCTTACAATCCTTTCTGCCCTCTCTCTCACAGTGCTTCCCGTACCTTAGGTGAGCACATGATGTGGTAAATTTATTAACTGGGGGTAGTCTCTCCATAGTCAGTTGAGCTCTGCATTCTGACCAGCTGTAGCTTTCTGTCATGATCTCAGTTTGTTGAAAAACAGACTAATCCAAAAAACAGGGACATGTACTTGAGAGCTGGGAAGGAGGGTATAGATACGGGAAGGGTTAGGAAAACAGATGGGAGATGAATATGATCAAGAAACAGTGTATGGAATTATCAAAAATTAATAAAATACATTTTAAAAGATTCACCATCACAAAGAGGTTTGATCACAATAAAAGTATTAGAAAAAAAAAAGCCGCTGTCATTTAACTTCCCAGTGGAACATACTATGACACAACCGTGGAATCATGGTATGGAATTATTGTGTCTGTTTCTTGAACCCCATAAATAAAGTTGTTGCTGAAATCCCAGCTCATGGGGCGGAGGCAGCAGCAGGCTCCTCAGGAGGCTGAGGCCAGTCTGGGCTGCCATTCCAGATGCTATCTTCAACGGAAAGCATTGAGTTTAGAGCTGTTTTATAGGTTTTACTACCACATCTAATGAATTAATTATTATTATTCAGATTGCATGTGTATGGGTGTTTTGACATCACGTACATGTGCATTCAGTATTCTAGAAGGCCAGAAGAACGTGTTGTATCTTCCGGGACTGGAGTTACAAACAGTCCTGAGCTGCCATGTGGGTGCTGGGAAACAAACCCAGAATCTCTGGAAGAGCAGCCAGTGCTCTTACCCACCGAGCCATCTCTCCAGCCTTTCTTCATCTTATTAATTTGTGAAACCATATAAAGGAAATGCCTGATTCTGTTACTATAGTGACATGATGACGTCTTCATCTAGTGTTTGCATGAGTGGTTGCACTGAGTATCTTCCTGTTTGTCTGTGAATGAATATGGTAACCCCATTTCTCTCTTTTTCTTCCTTCTCTGTGTCTGGCTCCGTCCCTCGGTTCCCCACCTCCTTCTTCTTTCTCCAGGTTTCTGTGTTCGTCTCTCTGTCCCCCATGCATGTGCAGTGAACAATGCTGTATTAGACTGGGGGGGTCAGAGTATAGGTCAAGGAAAGGTGAGCTAACACACCACTTATTTTCAGAAAGAACTCAGCTACCCCGCTAAGCCTGTTCAAATAGTGCTATTTTCTCTTTCTCTTGAATTAATATCCCAGCCATATTTCTGTCCTTTCCATTTCATTGCTGCACTTCATGTGTCATGTGATTATACCATTTTATCATCGTGTTACTCTGGCTGGGGTAAGAGGTTTGCAAGAAGCGTGCGAAGTCTGAGAATTAACATGACATTAATTCTTCCTGGAGCATGAATTTCGGTCCATAATAAGTAATTGGAAAGACTATCTTTATATTATAACAAAGTCAAATGAGGGAGAAGAATATAAATTTTGAAATACCTTTAGAGGTAAAACATCATATTTCTAAGAGATTTTGCAATTACAGCAAATACCAGCCCTTTGGGAGGCCGTACCAAGTCCCCTGGGCATGACAGCACACTTCCATCTGTCCTTGGGGACATAGCGGGCATGAATAAAAATCACTGTGACTTGGTATATAGGAATGTGGAGGAACCAAATGGGAGGACACTGTCCTAAGAGATTAGAGGAAGTAAGTGGAAATATCAAGCTATTCATTAAACCTTTTGTACGTGTGGTTACTTAAAAAAATAAAATACCAGGTTTTAATATTACCTATTCTAATTCCTAATTACCTAGCTACTTTTATCTGTCTGTCTGTCTGTCTATCTATCTATCTATCTATCTATCTATCTATCTATCTATCTATCTATCATCTATCTGATTCTGGGGATTGAACGTAGGACCTTGTACATGCTAAATAGATTCTTTACCAGTAGTTTATCTTCTTAGGCTGTTTTTCCATGTTTTTATTTGTTTATTTTTATTTTGAATTTCTGGTTCTGACAAATTTCTGGGTTTGCCTTGAATTTGCTGTGTGGCCCACACAGTACTTGAACATGCAATCCTCCTGCCTTGCCCTCTGTGGGTCGCTGGCCATGGAGACTTATATCACTAGGCCTTGCTCTGTACTCCTTCTGACTTTGTAAATATCTGACATTTTTTTTGTTAATAAAAGCTTTTTATTTTGCACAGAGTTTTAGTTTTAGTGAACACATTCCTCCAATTTATATATTAAACCATCTCATATTTGTAAAGCTGATAGGTCATTGAGTTCTAAAATTTGTTACTTGGTGGTCCTGCTTTATCATATTTGGTTTCTAGCCATAAATTAAAAAAAAAGAATATCTGACTTTTTAAAATAACTCTGATCTTCACATGAGCCCCACAGGTTTTCAGTACATTCTGATTTAACATTCTGAATAAAGCTTGCTTTTGTGGGAGACACCACGGTAAACAGAGCCCTTGCCTGGTTTGACAGCTTGGGACAAAAACGAAGCCTCCGGTTCGACAGAGTCTTCATAAAAGCTAAATGTTGCTTATTTAATACTTGTCTTTCAATATCAAGAGGCATATTGGGTGTAGGGAGTCATTCAAAGTCTCTGGGCTTGAGGCAGACTTTTGATGTCAAATCATGTCTCTATTATTGATAATTGTTATTGATCAAATAGCTGGATGGTTTAAGCCTCAGTTTCTCCACTTGAGAACAGTGACAGAAATACCTTCCTTTTTATTGCTCTTATAGGAATCAAAGAGATACTGACTGGAAAAGGTTGGTCACAAAAAAGGCCACCCTTAACCTCAGGCCATCACCTTCGCTACCCCCTTGAGAGAGAGCTCACAGAGCAATCAGATACCCAGGACTTGATTTGGGGCTTGTTTCCTGTCTGTTATTTCCTCATGCTCTGTGTGCCATTTTTTTTTATCATTATCTCAGGACTGGCTGTAAAATGTTCCATTTAACATTGTCAGTTGACTCAGCGCTTAGTGCTATAACTTGATTTTAGTAGCTTATAAACTTTTATGGTCATAATTCACATTTGTGCCGCTTTTCACCTGACATTTCTAGGGGCCAATTGAAGTTGGGAGCATCCTTGTAGAAGGAGACAAAGTGAAGACATCAGGTTGAGAAGGAGGTCGAGGAAACTTCTCCAGAACGCAGCTCAGGAGAGCAGGAAGTTAGCAGGAGGAAGACTGCCACTGATGGCCCCTTTATTGCATGGTATTTGTAAACCTGATGTGGGAAGTCTTTCTGTATATTTGTTGCTTTTACTGGTTAATGAATAAAGCTTCTTTGGCCTATGGAAGGGCAGAATAGAGTAAGGTGGGAATTCCAAGCAGATAGAGGAGGAAAAAGGCAGAGTCAGGGAGATGCTACATAGCCACTGAAGGAGACAAATGCCTGGGAACCTTGCTGGGAAACCATGAACCTCGTGGTAAAATACAGAATAATGAAAATTGGTTAATTTAAGATATAAGAGCTAGCTAGCAATATGCTTAAGTGATTTGTCAAACAGTGTTGTAATTAATATAGTTTCTATGTGATTATTTTGGGTCTGGGTGGCCAGGAAACAAATGAGCAGTCTCTGCCTACATAATCCCTCCTAGAGAACCCTAGGTACTCTATTTAGTGATATACTAAGCTAGTTAATGGGGACTGTTGCACTATTGAAGTAAGAGAACATTCAGAATATGTGGCATTGTTCAGTATCTCTCTAGAGGGTTTGCTAACCTCAATTTATATGCTCATTGAAATCAATTTTAAAGAAGCTTTTGGAAGAGGTCACTCCAAGTTGCTTAAGAGCAGTTTTTAAATTGAAGAGGAAAATGCAAATGGCAGTTATTCTGAAATACTGGACTTTATACACACTCATTAAACTGTCTCTGTTTGTCTGAAGTTACCATGACCATCTCAGAGACAAAAGGATTACGGACTCCTGTTGAGAGTTCCGCCATTTATTCTATAGACCGAAGTGTGGAGGCCCTGGGTAAGAAAGTGAGGCACCACTCAGAAAGCTCCTGCTCCATTCTTACCCGAGCATGCTGAGTGCCCCTTCTTGATGCCAAATGCAACTATTACCATTATCACTCAAGTTATAACATGAAAAGCTTCTGGATGACTGTCTAGAATAACTTGACTAAAATTCTTCTCCAAACACACTATTCATGCAAGGCCCCTACCCAATCTATGAGACTCAATCTCAAGGCAACATGAGGTTCTTGGAATAATTTTCAGCAGAATATAAAGCTTTGAAGCCCATATGAGAAACATATAGGGTGACACACTTTGCACTCCAAATAGCAAGACTTCTCATAAGACAGAAAAATATATTTTTTCCTCTCCAGTTACAGGCTCTGTATCATAAGAACCAAAATGTCATGTTCTGCCTTGTCTTTGGGCTTCACAGGGCCCCAAAGTCTGACCTACACATTTTCTGTTTCTTGTTAGACATGTTGTCCACCTGCAACAAAAGCACAAATGCCCATGTGACAGGCTTATGACTAGAGAAACTGGCTACTTTTTTTAAAATACAGCCTCTGCCCAATAGATTTCACTTTCCTGCCAATTATTGAGATGACTCCAAGAGAAAGGGAATACAAATTAGAAAAGAAGGAATCAAAGTATTGTTATTTTCATATGATACGATAGTATACATAAGCAACCCCCCAAATTATACTCCTTCAGCTACTAAAAACTTTCAGTACAAGGGCAAGATACAAGTAGCCTGCCTATACACAAATGACAAATGGGATGAGAAAGAAATCAGGGAAACAAAATCTTTCATAAATAATATGAAATATCTTGGAGTAACTCTAACCAAGCAAGTGAAAGACTTGTATGTAGTAATAAGAGCGGCGGGGCTGCATCCCCATCACCCCAGCCACCTGGCTAGCTTATGCCCCGAAATAACAACAGACAGATTGTATTAATTTAAACACTGCTTGGCCCTTTAGCTCTAGCCCTTACTGGCTAATTCTGATATCCCAATCAACCCATCTCTAATAATCTGTGAGTACCGGTCTTACCAGGGAGATTCTAGCCTACGTCTATCCTGGGTCGGAGCTTCATCATGTGTGCCTCAGAGAGGAGAGCTCTCGCATCCGCCCTGGAGATGGGAACATGGCGTCTCTGCTCCAGAGCAGAGCTGTCGAGTCTGAGCTCACTTCCTCTTCCTCCCAGCATTCTGTTCTGTTTACTCCTCCCACCTATGTTTTAACCTATGAGGGCCAGCCAAGCAGTTTCTTTATTTTTTTAACCAATGACCTTCCTCCATCACAATGGCAAGATACAAGTAGCCTGCCTATACACAAATGACAAATGGGATGAGAAAGAAATTAGGGAAACAAAATCTTTCATAAATAATATGAAATATCTTGGAGTAACTCTAACCAAGCAAGTGAAAGACTTGTATGACAGAAACTTCAAGCCTTTGGAGAAAGAAATTGAAGAAGATATCATAATATGGAAAGATCTCCCATGTTCATGGATTTGTAGAATTAACATAGTAAAAAATGGCCATCTTACCAAAAGCAATCTACAGATTTAACAAAATTCCAATAAAAATCATAACACAATTCTTTACAGATCTTGAAAGGACAACACTCAATTTCATATGGACAATAAAAAACCCAAAATAATTAAAACAATTCTGTTCAATAAAAGAACTTCCAGAGGTATTACTACTCCTTATTTCAAGTTGTACTCAGAACTAAATTAACAAAAACTGCATGGTATTGGCATAAAAACAGACATGTTGATCAATGGAACTGAAGACCCAGACATAAATCCACACACTTATGGACACCTGATTTTTGATTTTAAAAAAGCCAAAAATACACAATGAAAAAAGAAATAATCTTCCAAAAATGGTGCTAGTCTAAGTGGATGTCGACATGTAAAAGAATGCAAATAGACTATCACTCTGCACAAAACTCAAGTCCAAGTGGATTAAAGACTTCAACATAAATCCAGTTACATCAAATCTGATAGAGGAGAAACTGGAATGCATTGATGCAGGAGACAACTTCCTGAATATAACACTAATAACACAGGTACTAAGAACAATATTCAGTAAATGAGACCTCATGAAACTGAAAAGCTTCTGTAAGGCAAAGGACACTATCAAAAGGACAAAACAGCAGTCTACAGAATGGGAAAAGATTTTCATCCAACTTATATCAAACAGAAGGGTAATTTCCAAAATATATAAAGAACTCAAGAAACTAGATGAGAACAAGCCAAATAGCCCAATTATAAAATTTGGTACATATCTAAGCAGAAAATTCTCAACAGAGGAATCTCAAATGGCTAAGAAACAAAGAAAGGAAGTTCAACATCCTTAGCCACCAGGGCAATGCAAATTAATACCTATCAGAATGGCTAAGATCAAAAACACAAGTTACATCTCATGTTCATGAGGATGTGGAGTGATAGGAGCACTCCTCCATTGCTGGTGGGAGTGCAAACTAGTACAGTCACTATGGAAATCAATATGGTGGTTCCTCAGAAATTGGGAATCGATCTACCTTGCAACCCAGCTATATCATTCTTGGGCATATACTAAAAGTATGCCCAGACTCAGAAAGAAAAACATGGTATGTACTCATTTATAAATGGACATTCGCTGTTGATGGAGGAAAGTCATATGTCTATTGGTTAATAAAGAAACTGCCTTGGCCCTTTTGATAGGACAAGAGCTTAGATAGGCAGAGTAGACAGAACAGAATGTTGGGAGAAAGAAGCCGAGTCAGGCATTGGCCATGATTCTCCCACCCAACACAGACGCAGGTTAAGATTTTCCCTGTAAGCCACCTTGTGGTGCTACACACATTATTAAAAATGGGTTAACACAAGATGTGAAAATTAGCCAGTAAGAGGCTATAGATAACGGGCCAGGCAGTGTTCAAAAGAATACAGTTTCCGTGAGATTATTTCAGGTGCAGGAGCCAGGCAGCAGGAAGTGCCCCGCCATTCCATACCACATGCTGTTAGGTAAAGGATAATCATATTAGAATTTACAGACCCAGAAAGATTAAGTAACAAGAAGGGTTCTGTGGGAGATGCATGGATATCCCTCCAAAAGGGAAATTAATAGATTTTGTGGGTGGACTGGGGGTGGGTGGGATGGAAATAGGAAGGGTTGGGTAAGTGATAGGAGGGACAGAGGGAGAGAATATTTTAAAAGATGACTGGAACTGGTGGGGGCATTTAGGGAGTGATGTAGAACCTAATGCAGTGGAAACTCTGGAATCTATGAGAGTGGCCCTAGCAAAGTCTCCTAGTAATGGGGATATGGGGGTCCAAACTGGCCATCTTCTCTAACCAGTCAAGGCTCCTAGCAGTATTACTGGAACATCAGCCCAGCCACAAAACCTTCTACCTATAATCTGTCCTTCCTGCAAAGGTGCTGGGATAATGGTTGTGCAGAACTTGTGGGAATGGCCATCCCTTGTCTGGACCAACTTGAGGAGGGAGTCCATGCCTGACACTGCCATGATGGCTGGAACCAGAAGAAGAATATCTAAAGATCCAGGATGGAACCAAACACAAGTTGAAAAAAGTCAATGGAATGACTCTTAATGGTATTTTACTATATCCATAGAGTGGTGCCTCATCCAAGGGTCATCAGAGGGAGTCATCTAGCAACTAATGGGAGCAGATGCAGAGAATCACAACTAAACACAAGGAAGAGCCAGATAAACCCCACAGAAGAATGGGAGAAAGAACTGTAGGAGCCAGAGGGATAAGGAACACCATAAGAACATGTCTCACAGAATCAGCTAAGCAGGGCTCATAGGGGATCACAGAAACTGAAGTGACAAACACTGACTCTGTATGGGTTTGAACTAGGTCCTCTGCATATATGTTATGTTTGTATAGTCTGTTGGGATGCCAACAATGGGATGAGGCTGTGTCTTCTGCCTGCACTTCAGGCCTTTTTCCTTCTACTGGGTTTCCTCATTCAGCCTTGATATGTGGGTTTGTGCCTAGTCTTATTGTAACTCATTATGCTTTGCTTGATTGATATGCCTGGGAGGGCCATTCTCTTATTTATTTGCTTTTGAAGGGAAATGGAGATGTATAGAAATGATGAGCTAAAAGGGTAGATTATTGAATTTACTTTAATCTAAAATCAATTATTAATCTTAAATATTTTGTATTGATACAAATTTAATGTTGATTTTGTATGTATGTTTCTATCTTTGTTTAAGGTATTGGGCTTATGAAATTCATTTAAAAATATAATGTATAATTAAGAAATACAAATTAATAGTCATCTATAAAAGGCAAACTTTTAATCATATTACATATATTTTCATGGTCATAAACATATATATTTAGATAAATAGATGATTTCAAACACTTCAAAGACCAACAGAATACAGAATTTAATATACTTAACAACTTAAGACTTTTCAAGATAGTGAGACACATCCATTCCTGTAGCACTGATCTACTTCAGAGAAGATGATAGGCATTGAAGAAACACTATATGAACTTTGATTTTTATAACAAAATCTAGCCATATGGGCAAAGAAATTATTCTTGTCTCAATTTCTGACAGTCCAAACTAGGCCAGCAGGACACAAAAAAGGTGACTGCCAAGCTTTGCCAAAACAAGGTAAGATAGTCTTTCAAAACTCCCTGCTTCACAAGAAAGTTTGTCAGATATGTTAGGCCTATAGGCCAGAGTTAGACATCTCAAAATTACAAAATAATTTTGGGTGACTCTCCAGGTAGCAAGATGTCTCTGTCATTAGGTAACATTTCATCCTTCTGGGGTATCTGATAGAGTTAAAGACTAAATAGTTATAACTATAGCTTTCTTTAGTTATGATAGAAAGCAAAATAAGTATAAAACTTTAGACTCACCAACATAAGATAGATAGTAAAGTATTATCTCTAATTTTGTCCGATAAAAATAGATTGGATATAATAACTATAATTCTTACTTGATAATTGTTTCTGTTGTACATAATTTTACAATAAATTTATAGTTATAAACCTTCCTTTTTATTAGACAAAAGTGGGAAATTCTGTGGAATAATCCTTCTGTATACTGTGTGAATATGTAACTATGATTGGTTTAATAAAGAAGTTGACTGACCAATAGCTGAGTAGGATAAACTTAGGCAAGAAAGCCAAACTGAGAATGATGGGATAAGGAGGGGAGAAGTCAGAGAGAGTCACTGGTAGACATAAAGAGAGCAAGACGATGATGCTGTACTGAGAAAAGCTACCAAGTCAGGTGGCAAAGTATAGAGAAGAAATATGTGTTAATTTAAGTGTAAGAGTTAGTTAGCAAAAAGCCCGAGCTATTGGTCCATCATTTATAATTAATATAAGCCTCAGTGGGGTAATTTGGAAAGTAGCTTCCAGTTATTTGGTAACAAGCAGTAGGGGCAGGAAAGCACTGTCCATAGAGAAGAAGCGGATTTGGGGGAGATGGGAGCTGGGGGTCTGGGAAAAGTTGAGGCATAAGAAATTGCTGTCATGATGTAATGTATGAGAGAAGAATAAAAGAAAAAATATAACTTCAAGAAACCAATCATATTCTCCTTCAGAAACCAGGGTTACCTCTTTTTTACTGCTAAGCCTGTACCCATGGGCCTAGCTGGTTCATGCTAGTTCTGAGCACAATCCCCACCCACACATGGTCTTGCAAGGTAAACTGTGTTCTTCTGTCTCATGTTGTGAGTGCATGAGACTGAAAAGCTGCTACCATTACCATAGGCACAGTGTCAAGTGCTTGCCTTTAGCTATGGTCTTCTATTTGGGAACAGTGGAACGTCTCTTCCTCATCAATGAGAAAGTAGAATGTAATAGAGCGAGTTGCCATGTCACAGAACAAGGTAACTTTGAGACAGAATATGTTACTTTCTCACATAAATATTGGATTATTGGTACCCCTCTCTTTTCCCTCCCTCTTTTCTTCCCCCCTTTTTTCTTCCCCCCTCTTTTTTTCCTACCTCCTTTCTTCTCTCCCTCCTTTATTTCTCCTCCCTCCGTACCGTTCTTTTTCCTGTGCTGGTTAGTTTCCATCAACTTGATACAAATTAGTCTCCTAATAAGAGATGAATTGAGGATTTGTCTCCTGTGGGCTTGGTTCTGAGACATCTTCTTTATCACCAAATGATGTAAAAGATCCCAGCTCACTAGGGGTAGTGCTATCTCTGGGCTACTTGATATGCGTTATATAAGAAAAGTAGCTGAACAAACCACAGCAAATGGGTCCCCATCATTCTTCCATGGTCGTTACCTGACTCCAAGTTCCTGCATTGGCTTCTCTCATTGCTGGAGTGTGACCTGAAAGTAAAAACAAACTCTCTCCTCCCACAAGCTGTTTTTGGTCACTGTTTCATCACAAAAACAAGGAAGCAAATCAAGACCCTTCCATTTCTTCTTTTC
The DNA here is from genome assembly GCF_000317375.1 of Microtus ochrogaster. Classification (NCBI taxonomy): domain Eukaryota; kingdom Metazoa; phylum Chordata; class Mammalia; order Rodentia; family Cricetidae; genus Microtus; species Microtus ochrogaster. The sequence goes on from NW_004949097.1 coordinate 4,337,426, forward strand.
CTCCTCTTTCCTCTCATTCTTGGAAAGACAAGGGACCCTGGTAGATATTCCATAATACTATTCTTTACTAAGCTGCTGGCTTCTGAGCTACACTGGAACATAGAACAAGAAGCAATGAGACACAGCACATGAAGGGTACAAGACATCCAGGAAGTGTCATACCCTGAAGTATACATTTTCTTTGTGGCTCAGATCACCACATATGTTTCGAACTGTAGGCTACAGCCATCCTTGCTGATGAGGATGGAAGTTGGAAGTTCAAGATCAGCGCACATAAAGATCTCCCTTTAGCGCAGCAGGCAGGCTTTTATTTATTTGTTTTTTACAGTAGCTAGGGTTTTAATGGAGGTGCTTTAACTGTAGACTCTAGCAAAACTGTTCTTAAATACTCTCAAACGGCAAACCATCTGTCTCTGTGAATCTCTGCTTTTGAAGATGAGTAAATAGAACAAAGGAAGCTCAATATGGAAAAGAAACATGACTATAATAAGTATTATGACTGTTGTTTACAAGATACAGGATGTAAAGGCTTAAAATGAAAATAATACTGTGAATAAAGAGGAAGTCTTTAGATGGAAATAAAAAGAGAAACGCTGATTGGAGGCAAACATAAATTCAAAGTGAAAGTAATCAAAAAGGACTTGGGGGGACTTTTTGCACTGATGAAGAGTACAATGTGGATTGAAAGACGATTGAGTGGGTAAAGTGCTTAGTATGTAAGCACCTGAATTACAGTCCCCACTGCCCGTGTAAAGCTGGGTGTAGTCACAGACATCACAACTTCTTAATCTGCAGTGAGGGGAGAAGTGCAGACAGAGGAAGCCTCAGAAGCTGAGGTCACATTGCCTTGTGCATACAATGGAGAACAGGAGGCTCTGCCTTAACAATGTTTAACAAATATTTTAATGCATTTGGCTCAAATAATAAACCATTTGTAGCATTTTAACAAAAGCAATTGCAAAGCAGACCTAGAAATTTAAGTTACTGTTATCAAATGACCAACAAGTTCAATCAACTAAACCTACAGCCACAAAACATTGAAAGACAGTACAGAACATTGCAACTGTATATGTAGGAGTATGGATGTGAACTCCAGAGTGGCACTTTAAAAGTCATATATGGTTGTTGTAGAATATTATTTTAAGTTGTTTTACTTTTGTGTATGTGCATTTGTTTAACCCTGTAAAACTGTGTTACTGTGTCTGTCTAAAACACCCAATGGTCTAATAAAGAGTTGAACGACCAATAGCAGGCAGGAGAAAGAGAGAGAGAGAGAGAGAGAGAGAGAGAGAGAGAGAGAGAGAGAGA
>NW_004949097.1:4338833-4373174 GCF_000317375.1 Microtus ochrogaster
GGGGGGGACTGGCAGGCAGAAAGGATAAATATGAGGAGAAATCTGAGAGAAAAGGGATTTGGGAACGAGAAAGGAAGGAGGAGTACGTTAGGGACCAGCCAGCCAACCACCGACCTACACAGTCAGACACAGAGTAAGAAGGAAAGAAAACCCATTAATATAAATGGACTCAATTCACCTATAAAAAGACACAGACTAATGGAGTGGATGTGAAAACAGAATCCATCCTTCTGCTGCATACAAGAAACACAGCTCAACCTCAAAGATAGACATGGCCTCAGAGTAAAGGGTTGGGAAATGTTTTCCAATCAAATGGACCTAAGAAACAAGCTGGTGTAACTATCCTAATAGTAACAAAATAGACTTCAAACTAAAATCAAGCAAAAGATACAAAGAAGTACATTTTACATTTGTCACAGAAAACAAAATCCATCAAGAGGAAATCTCAATATTGAATATCTATGCCCCAAATACAAGGGCACCCTTATATGTAAAAGAAACACTACTAAAGCTTAAATCAAACATAAAACCCCAGACATAAATAGTGGGAGGCTTAAAAACACCTCTCTCACCACTGAACAGTTCTGCCAGACAGAAACTTAACAGAGAAATAGGGACACTAATAGATGTTATGACTCAATGGACTTAACAGACTTCTATAGAACATTCCATCCAAACATAAAAGAATATGCCTTCTTCTCAGCATGCCATGGAACCTTCTCAAAAACTGACTACATACTAGGTAACAAAGCAAACCTCAACAGATACAAAAAATTGAAATTACCCCATGAAATTGGTCATCAAAAAAACCCCCAAATAATCCAATAAATATGGGGCACAGACCTAAATAGAGAACTCTTAACAGATGAATCTAAAATGGCTGAAAGATACTTAAGAAAATGCTCAACATCCTTAGTCACCAGAGAAATGCAATTAAAAACAACTCTGAGATTTCATCTTACAACTGTAAGGATGGCCAAGATCGAAAACAGTGATGACAGCTTCTGCTGGAGAGGTTGTGGGATAAAAAGAACACTCCTTAATAGCTGGTAGGAAGGCACACTGGTAGTCACTTTGGAAATCAGTATGGCGATTTCTCAGAAAATTAGGAACAGTCTTCGTCAAGACATAGCAATATAACTTTTAGGTATATACTCAAAGGACATTCAATCATACCACAAGGACATGTGCTCAACTATGTTCATAGCAGCATTATCTGTCATAATATTACCTGGAAATAACCTAAATGTCCCTTGACTCAAAAATGGATTTAAAAAAAATGTGGTACATTTTGAAATTTGCGGACAAGTGGATGGATTTAGAAAAGATCATACAAAGTGAGGTAACCCTGACACAGAAAGACAAATGTCATATGTACTCACTCATAAGTGGCTTTCAGACATAAAGCAAAAAAAAAAAAAAAAAAAAAGAACCAGCCTACAATTCTACAGTTCATCAGAGAACCCAGACAATGAAGAGGACCCTAAAAGAGACATACTTGAATTTAATCTACATGGGAAGTAGAAAAAGAGAAAATCTCCTGAATAAATTTGGGATATGGGGATCATGGGAGAGGATAGAAGGGGAGGAGGAAGGAAGGGAAGGGAGTGGAAAAAAATATATAGCTCAATAAAAAATACTAACAGCTGGATTTCTATATGTTGATCTCACTTGGATCTGTATCCTAGCAACTGAAATTAGTATGTTAAAGAGACATCTAGACTGCCCTGATTTTTGCAGTACTATTCATTATTTCCCTGACATAAAATCCATTGAAGTACCCGTAATGGATGAAAGAATTTGAAAATGGATTCACAGTGAAATACTATTTAACCTTTAAAAAGAAAAAAATAATTCTGTTATTTGCTACATTAGTGATGACTCTAAAGGTTATTGTACTAAGTAAAAGAAGCAAAGGACAGATATATTTCATAACCTCACATCTGGAACCCTCCCACAAAACTCAAGTTGAGAGGATAGCATGTGTTTACCAAAGGTTTTGGTGGGGGAAGAGAATGTAGAGAAAGGAAAGATGTTGGTCAAGAAGGAAGAATTTCAGTTTAGAAGAGTAAGTCATAGGAATGGATTGCATAACATGACACTGTACTTAGTAATAATGAGTTATATAGTTCAAAATTGTTAAATGTGTGGATTGCCAATGTTCTTCCACAAAGACATAAGTATATGAGACAATGGGCATGCTGATTAACTTGACTTGAACATCCTACCACATTAACATGTAACACTCATCATACTCCTTAGCTCTATACTACTATTCCCTGCCAATCGGAAATGAGATAGAGAAGCAGTAAGGTTCTGACTGAACTTCCTAGATGTCATGGAAAAACTGGAGTTTTTCTCTGGATTCATCCAGAACACAGCAGGATAGTCATCATGCTGCCAAACACCGCTTCTTCCGTGTTCTATACATGTTGTGGCGGCTTGAAAGAAAATGCCCCCTCCCCAAGAGAGTTGCACTATTAGAAGGTGTCACCTTGTTGGAGGAAGTGAGTCACTGTGGGTACAGGCTTTGAGGTCTCTTTTGCTCAAGCTTCCCTCAATGTGACTGTCAGTCAGCTTCCTGTTGCCTGCAAGAATTAGAACTCTTAGCTCCTTCATCACAATGTCTGCCTGCATACTGACATGCTCCCAATAATACCGATAACGGGCTGAACCTATGAATCTGTAAGAAAGCTCCCTTAATTAAATGTTTTCCTTATAAAAGTTGCTATAGTCATGGTGATTCTTCACAGAAATAGTAATCCTAAGACATAGGTGATTTCATACTGAAAGACATTATTAGAAATACAACAGTGGTGGATCATAGGAAAATTCATGAAGTGATCTCAAGAACTGCTTAGGAATTATTTAGCACAATGTAATGTGATTTGTTTAAATGCTGGAAGAAAGATCACTCATGAAAAAGTTGGTGGCTTCATACACTCACAAATATACTTAAAAGGTAAATATGACAGACCTATATTTATAGCAAGACAAAATGTAAAAGTCTTTTGGTGTAACCATTACTCTGGAGACATGATGTCAAGAAAAAAGCAAAAACTAAAATAAGGACAAAAATTACATTTGTTCCGGGGCTGGGGAGATGGCTGTAGGTAGAAAAGCGTGTGTTTTAGAATCCTGGTAGACCCAGCTGAAAGGATTAATATGGTGGTGCATGCTGGTTATCCCAGCATTCCTACAGAGAGAGGAGAACTGGTCGGAAGCTTCCAGGCTAGCTGCCTGGATTACATATGCTGCACAGAAATGGGTAATAACAAGAGATCCTGTCCCTACAAGGTGGAAGGCCTGAACCAACCCTGGGAAGCTGTCTGTAGGCCTCCGCAGGCTCCATTTACCATGCACCAAGCCCCATGCATTCTGTGCTTGCTCTCTCTTTGTCACTCCTTTTCCATTGCACACTAAGTTGAAAAATTGTATAATATCACATTTATTTGATGATGGGATTATTTTGCTGAAAGTTAAGTTGTGATCAAGTGAAATCCCCTTACATTTATTAAGGCAATTTGAGAAATTTTGAGCAAATGCAAGCAAAACGCATCTTACTAAAGATGAGCAGTGTTCTTAACACATTGTAATGAGAAAGAATAAGTCAGTTCATGATAAAAAAAAAGAAAGATGCTTTTATAGCATTTCTAACAAGAAATATTTAGTACACATATAAAGTAAATGAAATATTTCTAAATGGAATTAGCCAATATTGAACAGATTAAAAAGTGCTAAGAGCCAGGGTGCATCTTAGTGGTACAGTGCCTGACCTAGCATGCTATCAACCTTAGCCATAAGTTTTTAGACTCATGTCTAAAAGCAAAAAAATCAGCAATCAACAGATTTTTTAAAAAGTTACTTCATTCCATGTCAATGGAATATATTTTTCTCCTAAAGTTTATCTTAGAAATTTTACCAATTTTGTTAAAATGAAAAAGATTGGTCAAGAAAAAGTGATTGAAGAAAATTAATAAAAACAATTCTAAAATACATCTTTCAGTATAAACCACAAAGAACATATAGTCAATAAATAAGGAATAATCATAAAGATTATTAGAAATATCAGACACGAAATCTGTGCTCTACAATCACAACAACTAAAAGGAAAGCTGAAACTAAAAGATAGCTATGAGGAGCAGGAAAGACAGACAATGGGAAAGCCGACAGCTTCTAATGTCAACTAGGACTGAACACACAGGCAATTGTATCACAAATAGGTTAATTTAATTTGCTTTATCCTACATCTGTGGTATAATTCAATTAGCGTTTCCTAGTGTATATCGAATAACATTATAAATGTTTGTTCTTTGAGGAAGATTATGCATTTCCTTTAAAATGAAAATGAAATTCAGGTAGATAATAAAATTAACAGCAATGTTCCACCATGGGAGTGGGGGATGACACATAAGGTCATCCTGTCATTTGGGTCTGGTGATCAGAATACTAGAGTTCTAGCCAAGGGCCTCAAATAAAAGAGCTGGATGTGGTGACATGCATTTATAATCCTGGCATTTCTACAAGTGAGAAGAGAGGCAGAGGCAGGAGAGCCTCCTGGAAGCTTGTAGGCCATTTAGCCTAGACTGTGCAGTAGGGCAGAGAGACCCTTTCCTCAAACGTCAAAGGTTAGACAGATGCTAGAAGGCCACTGGTTCCACGTTGTGCACATGCACACTAAAAAGAAAAAAGAAAAACAAAAAAAAAACCCTACATAACCAAAGATAAACACAACAATACCAATCACCATGGAAACTACTTGGTGGATTTGACTGTGTAGGTCAGTAGACGAGTTAAACAAACTCATGTCTAAAAGCAAAATAATCAAAACCAGGAAAATGTAAGGTATGTATGAATATGACTAAATGGTAATATACATAAAGAATATGAAATAAATTGACCTTTCTGTATAGTTATTTCAGGAAACCAATAAAAATGAAACAAACGAAAAAGAACAACAGACACAACTAAAAACTTTGTGTCAAAGAAATACAATACTAATGCTCTAAGGATGTTAAATTCTCAATTTCACAACCCAAATAATATAAAGCAACAATGGAAGTTAGTTTTTGTTGGTTGGGCTGGCCAAGATCAAAATATGGCCATGTGAAATTAATAGAGGAATGGATTTCAGGTCTGGGGTTTAAGTGGGTCAGTGATGTGGATTGATAGTTGGGTAAGAGATTTGTTTAAAGAGTAATTAATGTCATAGAGGGACAGACAGACAACAACATGAAAAGAGAACCTGGGAGGGATCAGATCCACAGGTCAGAGGAGGTGTCCTTCTCTATACATTTTACTGGAAGCAGGAAGTTCCATGCCATGTGGTTGGCACCTGCTTGTGCTCAGGTTGTCTGATTCCCAGGAGGAATAGAAGGAATCTGTTCACCTGGGGCCTGAATGGAAAATCATGTAGTGCTGTGGGACAATGGTCTTGTACCCTGGAAAGGTTTGTTAGTTGTACTGGTTTAATAAAATGCTGATTGGCCAGTAGCCAGGTAGGAAGTATAGGCAGGGCAACCAGAACAGGAGAATTCAGGGAAGAGGAAAGAGTCAGTCTACAGTTATCACCCAGACACAGAAGAAGCAAGATGAGAATGCCTCTCTGTAAAAGGTGCCAAGCCACATGGCTAACACAGACAAGAAAAATGGGTTAATGTACAATGTAAAGGTTAGTTAATAAGAAAGCCTGAGCTAATAAGCCAACCAGTTTAAAATTAATGTAGGCTTCTGTGTGTTTCCTTGGGACTAAACAGCTGTGGGACTGGGTGAAACAGAAACTTCTGTTAACAATCTATGAGGTTGGAGAAAGCAAGCATGTGGAAAGAGAAGTCAATAGAGGGGCTTTACCAAATGATGTGGCCCTGGCTGACAATGTCACCACAACCAATCCATGCAGCGACTGAAACAGTCTTACTTCTGAGAAGGCTAAGACATACAGCTTCATTGATGAACAGTCCTGTTTCTAAGATTTCTTCCATTCTTAGGAGATAATAAGAGATGTTCTTAAGGAACCTACAGACAGGCTTACCTGGGTAACATTTGAAACCTTGAAAGACTGGAACCAGTCTAAGCCTTCTCTGTAAGAAAGAAAATGTGTGTATGCAAACCACACATGATAGAATAGCCTATCCATTTAGATGTTAAATGTGGATTTTAAATTTTTTCTTTTACTTTTGCAATTGTGATGGCAAATGAAGCAGATACTCACAGTATTATTTATGGGAAAGTGAAACATGGGCATGACATGTGCGTGTTGATTGGGCAATGAGAAGATTTCCTATAATTCTATTTTCTGACTATCTACACAAACATAAACTTTAATAACTACTCATGTGCACAAATAAAAAACTCTTGGAAGAAAATTCATAAAAATAATTTGTCTATCAACTTTATTTTTAAAATATTTTTCTTTTATATGTATGTTTGTGTGTGCATGTGTGTGTGTGTGTGTGTGTGTGTGTGTGTATGCAGTACTTACAGAGACTAGAGAGAGCAGCAGATCCCTTGGAGCTGGGGTCATAGGCAGCTGCAACATAGGTGCTGGGAACTAAACTCAGGTCCTCTGGAAGAGTAGCAAGTGTTCTTAACTGTTAAGCCATCCCTCCAGCCCTGTTGCTCATCATTTTTTCATACTCAACCCCCTACTTCCTTTATAATTGGATTTATTTATACATATACCACTTTTACAGCAAAAGACTGGAAAAATCTTGTGACTAATTAATTATAAAATGATCCAGTGCTGAGTTTTTACCACATGTCTCCATTAGCTTGTCATTGGCAGCCTTAGATCTGCACATTAGAAGGCATATGTTAATTATAAAATTGTCTAGAAATATTGTTCTAGAACCCCAGTACCCCAATAAGGAAAATGAGATGGTTGCAAGGCCTGCAGTCACTGGCTCCAGCAGGGTATTACTCCACAGAGACTTCTTAGACACCTCAGACATGAATGGTGTTATTCTTGGTGCTATCTCCCATTCTTTTCAATTCTAAACCTAACTCTGCTCTTTCTGGGGGATGATATTGTGGTTCCCCTTTTATTAGCTACTGGTTCATTTGGAAGGCAAAGGAATGGAAAACTGTTGATGTACACATTTTGGAATGCCTTTGAAAGGCAGCTGGATCCTGAGTTACTATTTCTCTTAGACTTCATTATTACTCTTTTAAGTGTTATTTGGTGGGACTGGTAAACTAGCAGGTGTCTTAGACTGTTGAGATAAGTTTAAATAGATTGTATATTTTAGGTATAATATTCCCCGTGTGTGTGTGTGTGTGTGTGTGTGTGTGTGTGTGAGAGAGAGAGAGAGAGAGAGAGAGAGAGAGAGAGAGAGAGAGATATTTTTTTAAGAAATGTGCAATTAAAGAGATGTACTAGCCATTCTCCAGGGTGGATCATCTTCTCCACCCTGGGAAATAAACCCAGGGCAGAGAGGAGAGCTTTGGAACCGGAAATCCCCCACGGCTATATGATCTTGGTAACTCATATGTTTTCTGAGCTCATTTCCTTCTTATATATGTTGGGGCTACAGATATCTGCCTCCAAAGACCTGTGAAGATTTAGTGAAATAATATCTTCGTGGAATGCGTACAGCAAGGCCTGCATATAACTGACACTTAATAAATGCTAATTTCTTTCCTTTCTCCTTTCAGTAACCTGATTTAAATGCTTCATTTGAGATTCATAGCTCTCCTACCTGAGTTAATTTTTAAAACACATTAATTTTCATGATACCTGAAGGAAATAATACCTAACAACTGTATTCTAACTTTGACTTTTCTATCATTTTTTCATAGTTATCTAATAAAAAACTCAAGTTATTATTTCCTTTAATTTACTGACAAGGAAACAGAGGCACAGAAGGGCTGAGCTGTTTGCCTAAAGTCAAATAAAGGAGACAGGATAAATATTTGTTGAGTGAGCAGATGAAACGGAGTCAGCCTCAAATCAACACACGGCTCCAACCTGGCTTTCTGCATCTCCTGCATCCCCACTTCAATTTGCATTTCCAGTTCTTGGGAATTGTGGATAAAAATGAAGTCGAGTTGCTGTTTCCAGGAAGGGACACCGTGTCTTTCAGAATTGTCAGCGAAATCACCAAGCATTGTTCACCTGAACAGGCCGGGAGAAGGGCCTAGATGGTATTTGGCATAACAGGCTTTCTTGTAAGGGTGAGCTCATTCTTTTGAAGAGCATTGGGAGGGAAAACCCATCACGATAGTGTGTTCTCTTGGTGATTTCAGTGAATTATCATGGAAATGAACTCCAGAAGAGAGGCAATGCTTTGTGATAATAGCCCGATAATGCCATTAGCTATGAACTGTAATTGTAATAGCATTAGTCAAATGAGTAGATCTGATATTAATTTGAGTGTCAAATATTTCTGTAAGGTTCTTCTTGTTAATTAAGCATCAGCCCGGGCATTATTAATTCACCATCTAGCCAGTCCTTGCACACAGTAGGCACCCGATATGTATTTGTGGACTGAATTAATAAATCAGTCCTTAAAGTGGAGTGACTAAAAATAACAAAATGCTAAGTTTCAGTACTTTCATGGGTAGAACAAGAGTTTCTAAAGATTTATTTATGTTTTAAATTACGTGTCTATGTGTGGGTATGTGCACATATGTGCGCACCATCAGACACCCTAAGACTGGAGTTACAGCCTGACCTCACAGTTGGGATTGAATCGTGGTCCTCTGGGAGAGCAGCACCTTCTCTTAACCACTGAGCCATCTCCCCCGTCCTGAAGTGGAGTTTATTGCTGCTCGTTTGTAGAGTCTTTCTTTTACTTGCAACTCAATTCACCTGAGAGCATAATTTACAAATTTTAAAATTTAAAAGAGACACTTTTTCTTCTTCTGCATATTTAGAAGAAAAAATATTTTCCTTCACATTATTTGTAGTACGGAGTTTTTGCCTTTTCAGCCGATGTCTGCCGTAGGCGACTTGCTGTGTGCTTCATAAAGAAAATGGGGTGTTGCTCAGAAGGAGGCTGCACTCCTGCTTGCATGCATGTTTGGCTTCTCCATTCTCTTCTGAAGCTTCATTCTGGAAGTCCAGCTCTCCATCTTGGCCCCTGACTCAGCCTCCATTCCCTCTTCCTCAGCACTTGGGCTCCAAGTGCCTTCCTTTCTTGGGCAACAGTTTCCTTCTCTGCCTATAGAGGGCGTGCTCAGACTCACACATAGACTGAAAGTAGCTCAAGTCTATGCCTGAGGTTCCCTGATAAACACAGATTTTCTAGCTGAGTTTAGGACAGTGAGTCTTGTACTTTATATGTCTCCAATATTGCATAGGTCACTCTGCATGTTCATGTCTCAATGGTGCACAGGACATATTAACACACTGAACAATTTACTCACTTTGTATCTGAAATTAAGATTTGATGGAGGTGGGTCTTGTATCTTATCTGTTGCTTTCATTGGTTAACTAATAAAGAAAACTGCTTGCCCTGATAGGACAGAAAATTAGGTAGGCGGAGAAAACAGAACAAAATGCTGGGAGAAAGAAGCTGAGTCGGGGAGTCGCCATGATTCTCCCACTCCAGACAAACACAGGTTAAGATCTTCCCTGGTAAGCCTCGTGGGCTATACAGATTATTAAAAATGGGTTATATCAATATGTAAGAGCTAGCCAATAAGAGGCTGGAACTAATGGGCCAAGCAGTGTCTGTGTAATTATTTCGGGTAAAGCTAGCCGTGAGGAGCTGGGCAGGAATGCAGCCTACTGCTCCTAATACAACAAAGATTTAGCTGTATAAACAGTATTTTGATTTGCTAAATCTGACAACCTCGGCCACACCTGCTTCCAGATGTCATTTTCCTCGTAAATCTTCTCAGTTCTAAATTCTTCAAGAGAGCTCCTTCCTTGCTTACTTAGACACTGCAGTCATATGGATCTAGTTCTCACTCCCGTCTCACCATGGAGAGGGCTCTATGGATATTATGAGCTACTTTTTCATGCTGTTTGCTTTCACAGTAGTATTTGACACCATGATACACTTAAAATAGCTTCTTATGTTTAGTGGAAAAGTGCACATATATACACACACATGTACACATTCAAAACATACATATCAATATAATTCATACATGTACACATACTTAGGTGTGTGTGTGTATCTATATCTACACCACATATATAATATACATCACAAATACAGACAGACACATGCACAGACGTGCGCGCGCACACACACACACGCACACACACACACACACGCAAATCTGCTCCTCCAAACACCTGGTGAAGCCAATCTTTCCTCATCTTTCTTCGGCAGACTTTCTTATTTCATCATCTTCTTGAACACTTCAGTGCTAAACTTTAAGCCCTGGGATTTATTTCTAAAGTTCACACTTGGTAATTTCATTCAGTTGTATGGCTTCCAATGTTATTTTTGTGCCAAATATCTTTGTATTTCTCTACCTAGCCAAAGTCTTTCTTTTTTAAGCTTTGGGTGTTTCTATCTAGATGACTTCCCAGTATGCCAAACCCAGTGTGTTAAGTATTGCAGCATACTCTTCTTCCAAGTCTTTTGCCTTTAGTAAACAGAGTTTTCTCCTGCCCAGCGCGTTCCTAGGCAGCTGGTGTTTCTGTGATTCCGCCTTCTTCCTCTTACACCTATTAATTTCCTAAACCATCCCAAGGCAGTGTTGGTTCTGCCTCTGAGACAGAGCTTTGTTGTCCACATCTCCTTCCCTGCCTATTTCTCTTGTTTCATTCATACCTCATTTTCGTGTATTATTTTACGACTTTCTCCTTCTTTTGAGTGCATCTTTTTCCTCTGCTTCCAAACCATACTATATCCACTGAAACTCAATGCCTTCATGATTTACTGCATTGAAGCTATAAGAAAAGCCTCTGTAAGTCAAAGGTGCCATATGATTTTACCCCTGTGCAAGTCCACCATGTAATGCCAGTCTCTCTGATACTGTATTTTTTAAGACTGCCAGCATTCTGTGGGCTCCTTCAATGCAACCAATGATTCTTTACTGTTAGGCCCTGTCATAGGAACTCTTTACCAGATATAGGTCAGGGCTAGGCTCACCCTGGAGAAAATCACATGCCCTTCTAGTCTGGGCTTTAGTACCAACCATTTCCAGATACTCTTTGAATGAAAATGCCTGTGTCTCTGACTCTTCCTTGTTCTATGTGTTTGTAATGGTGAAGAGGTATCATTCATGATATAAATCCATGAAGCGAAGAAGAACCCCGGGCACTGTTTCGTGTCACCTTATTCAAAACTGTATCTGAGACAGAGGTAGACTGTGAGAAATAAGCTTTGCATCATGGATGCTTTCTTCCCGAAAATATTTTTTTTTTTTTTGGTTTTTCGAGACAGGGTTTCTCTGTGGTTTTGGAGCCTGTCCTTGAACTAGCTCTGTAGACCGGGCTGGTCTCGAACTCACAGAGATCCACCTGCCTCTGCCTCCCGAGTGCTGGGATTAAAGGCGTGCGCCACCATCGCCCAGCCCTAAAATATTTTTGAATACTACAGAAAACCACATAAACATACACTTCGCTGACCTGGAAGACATTGGAAGCTCATTCAAATTACAGTAACCTTAATCACACACACACACACACACACACACACACACACACTCACACGGTCTATATAATTGCTCGTATCTAATATGTATTATACATAATTGCTTATTTACACTATGTGTGTATTATCTTACAATTCCTGTTATTTTTTTTCTTACAGTTCTCATAAAAGTCTTCGAAGGAAAATTATTAAAAGGTCATTATAGAGGAATAGCTCAGGCTCAGAAAACAATGGAAAACAAAAGTAAAGGCTCTGGAAGGTTCTGTGGGTAAGAAAGTAGTTGTGTAAGTGTGAGGACCTAAGTTCAAATGCCAAGGACACACACGGAGTCTAGGCACTGCTGTGCTTGTCTGTGTTCTCAGTGCACCTATGAGATAATGAGAACTGGAGACAGAACTCCAGGAAGTTATCATGGCAAACATAGCATTAAACATCAAAGAGAGCCTGCCCCATACAAGGTGGAAGTCGAGGATTGACACCCAAGGTGTTTCTCTCTCTCTCTGTCTGACACACACACACACACACACACACACAGCCACAGTTTTTTTAAAAAAGATATTATACACCCTTTTTCCACATTTTGTGAGTCAATAGCAATAATTAATGACTACCTATAGCCTAATGGATAATTTGGGCTCTTCCTTGGTACTGTTAAGAACTTAAATATTCCTGGGTAGCAAGACAGGTTTTTGTGGGGACAAAGATTGAGGATATAGAAAACACCGTATCTGGGATTTATAACACTGTCATACAGGGTGACCCTGCTCCTAATTTTGTTTGAATGGCGTGAGCACAGGTTACCTACACAAGCTAGAGGGAACCTGTCCTGACCACAGGTGCCTTCAGGGGCAGCAGGGCAAGGCTTTCCCACTCCAAGGTCTGTGAATCTATTATCTTAAAACACACATGTAATTAAAAGCCCCAGTTGTACACATTAATGGGAAGAAACACATTTCTTAGAAGAAAGACACGGGCCTACAGAATTCAGCTGAGCACTTTTCCTCACATAGAGCGTCTTCTCTTCTCTCAAGCTCCTGGTAACTGCAGATTCCTGTTCCAAGAGCAGCTCTGTGATTCATGCTGACATGGCTGTCAGTGCCCTCAATTCCTGTAGCTATTTAAATGAGAATTTAAAAAGATCTCATTTTTAATTTAAAATGGTCTTGATTTGAATTATACAGCCCAATTCTTTGTACTTTTCCTTGAAGCTGGAGCAGATGAGACCGAGGGGACAGGGGACGCAAAGCTTGACCTCTTCATTCTGCTCCATTTCCCCCCTATCTTCCAGGTGCCGGGCCTCACCTCTAAGTCTGTAACTGAGATGTCATTTCTTCCCGAATTTTTAGTTTGTTATTTTTGTCAGAAGGTGAGGTTGGAGTCAGGAGAGTGAGGAAATTGATCTTGCTCCTAATGGGATAGAGGCGTCACCGGCGCTGTGACTGGCTTCTCGACTGCCTCCTATTAGCATTGCTACTTTTAGAGAAACCGTTCCTGAAGTGATTAGCGTGGGAGGACGGGTTTAGTCTCCTGTCTTCTCCTTTAAAACACCCCGGCTGAGCGATCCCAGAAGGATCAGATTTCTCACTTGTACTGAAAATGTCACTCTAGCAGTTATCTCGCTGCACAGTTGAGTTTTTGAGAAATCCTTTGAATTTCTGCATTCACACCACTTCTCCATCACTGTGCTAAAAATGACTAATGTAGCTCGAAGCCCGTGAGACTGTGATATCTGATCGCCAGCCCCACCCCCATACACACACACACACACACACACACACACACACACACACACACACACACATGACTGACATGGATTCTTAAAGACTGAAAATGCCGTAAATGCTGCGTGGAACCCTGAGGGGGCATTAGGTGCCTGAAACCTATCTTAAAGTTGGTTTTATTCTGGTCAATCCTGTTCTACAGTCATTTGGTGCAACATGTCCGACTCAGTTTACCCGGTTTTCAGGAGAGCACACTGTTCTAATGTGTGACAGCTTCATATTTAAAACTAAACCCTGGCATTGGAATTTCGAAAGGCTTTATTTAATTTTATCCTCTAACCATCTCTGGGGAAAACGAAAAGCATCGCCCCCTTTTTTTTTAATTAAGAGAAAACAGTCTTAGAGGGATAACGACTTACCCAAAGTGATGTTTGTAGTCGAAGGCCCGTTCTCTTTGGGGGGCACTAATTAGTCACTGTAAGCCAGCACAGGGTCACAGGAACATATCATCTAAATGAAACTC
This sequence comes from Microtus ochrogaster, assembly GCF_000317375.1. Taxonomy (NCBI): domain Eukaryota; kingdom Metazoa; phylum Chordata; class Mammalia; order Rodentia; family Cricetidae; genus Microtus; species Microtus ochrogaster. The sequence goes on from NW_004949097.1 coordinate 4,352,633, forward strand.
ATTTCCTTTCTTGAATTATGTTCGAATGGGTAAGGGGGTCGTCACAAACACAGAAGGAACCCACTCCCAGTAAAGCATGATAAAACCTCCTGTGATGTCATTTAGGAAGGGAAGAGAGGTGGTTGGGTGGAATGAGAGTAATTAGGTGAACTGGGAACTGATTAGAGCCACAAGGGGAGGATTAAGTTGGTTGTCATTAACTTGCCGTGAGGTCTGTGGGAATTTCACGTAGGGCTCTATTTTCAGGTCTGTCCGATTCAACAATTGTGTCAATTACCTGGGAGAAGTCGAGGGGCTTGCTTACTAAACCTGCAGACAACACAAGAGAGATCAGCAATTCACTGGGTGACAGAATCAAGTTCCAAAAATGTCTATTTTTCAGCATGATGGGTTGACACTTATTAAGGGAAGGATAACATCCTATATTTAATTAGGGAGAAAAACACCGATGAGTGCAGCTTAATGGAGAGCAACTGCCAAAACAAGGAGAAGGAGTTTGAGGTTTTAATTGACCACCAGCATGGTATAACTGCTGAGCAACTCAACAGAATCTCCACGTGTGGGGGGTGGAGAGGAGAGAAAGGCAGACAGAGGAGACTGATAAGCATCCTGTATGTGCCTATTTTGAGTATTGTGCTTGAATTCGGAAACCATGTTTTGAAGATACTGACAAATGGTTCTTTAATGGTTGCAGAATGACAGGGAAAGAGCAGGAACTATGTAAACAAAAAGAAAAAGACGTGGCTTTTCTATAAAATAGAAGGGGGTTGTGATGGCAATTTTTACTGAACAGTAGCTGTGGTTATTGGTGACTTAATTCTCAGAACAATACAATGTATTATTGATTATGATGATCATGAACATGGACACAGAACATGAAGGGAGACTCTCATGATTCATACTTACTTGGTCTGACCTAAAAACTTGTAACACATCATTCCTTTGCATATTTATCAACACATATGGTAAGAAGTCAGGTTTGTTCTACGGAATACACATACCAATGGAAGGAGATTGGAGTTTCATTGCCAAGCAGAGATATTTTCTGTATGCTAAGGGGTGACTGAGCTTCTATTTTTGGTACAAGGTTAGACTCAATGTGACATGAGGCATTATCCAAGTGAAATATTCTAATTTCTTGAGATATGATTTGTTGTAACTCAATTTTATTATGAACAGAAAATAAGAACCTTGAAAAGAAGAAAGTAAATTAGTTAATTGCTAGTTTAAATGGTAGCAATGTCAGTACACGATTGGAGTGTCTGACCTTAGAGCCCATTTTGGTAAGTGTCTTTGGAAAGGTCGTCAAAACTTTGCTCATTATATAAACTGTCTTTTTCCGTCTTCTACTCTATCTAGAATAGGATCAATATTATCTCATGGGCATGCCAGCAGACAGAAGTTACTTAGTAGGAATTAAATATGTCTTTAGAAGGTCCTTATGCTTGCGGATTTCTTCATTGCCTAATATGCTAAATGATCTGGACATGTTGGGAGAATCAGGTCTCTTTCCGACACAAGCTGAGCTGCATGGAACACTTTATTTTTTCTGCTTTAATTACATCATTTAAAAAAAAACAAAGAAAATACTATGGCCTTCTCAAAAGTTTTGTAATAAATCTAACAACGAAAGTAAAAGCCTCTACCCCAGCTAAGACTCCTAGCAATAGCAGATACATAGCCTGAACTGGCCATCTCTTGTGACCAGATTGGTGCTTAGCCCAATTGTCATCAGAGAGGCTTCATGTGGGAACCGATGGAAACAGAAGGAGACCCACAGCCAAACATTAGGCAGAGCTCAGGGAATCCTGCAGAAAGAGGGACTGTGTTGGGAAATAGCTCGATTAAGGAAATAACCAGGCCAGCTTAAAGATAACAATTATATTTTCAATGGTTATAAGGGGAAACTCACACCACAAGAATGGGGAGTGCGACTTCTCCTGTGCCCCCCAACTCTGGAATGCCAGAGCCATATCCTTGTTGTTGTTGTTTTCAGCTCTCCAAGGCCCTAGGAATATTTGAGCCTCACACTGGTATGCCAAAATATGTTTGTTTGTTTGTTTTCCCTCTTTGCTCTTTAGGGGTTGTCACCCAGCTCCCAAATAATCACATGGAGTCGTATTCTTATGAAAATTACTAACTTAACTTGACTTATTCCTAGTCTTTCCTCTTTGGCATGAGATACAGTTTGAAACAGGGTTTCTCTGTATAGCTTTGCAGGCTGTTCTGAAATTCATTGTGTAGACCAAGTTTAGCCAGCTTTTCTTAACTTAAATTATCCTATATACCTATTGCCTCCGGCCTTGTACCTTCCTTTATTTCTGTGTATCCTTTCTTTCCTTCTTATTCTATATCTGACTGTGTGGCTGTGTGACTATGTAGCTGTGTGACTGGCTCCCAGCATCCTCCTCTCCTTCTTTTCTTATTCATCCATCCTCTCTTTTTCTTTTTCTATTTATTCTGCCTGGCAGCCCCTCCTATCCCTCTCATGCCTAGTTATTAGCCATTTATCCCTTTATTAGACCAATCAGGTGTCTGGGACAGGCAAAGTAACACAGTTTTACAGAGTTAAACAAATGCAGCATAAAAGAATGTAGCACATCTTTACATCATTAAACAAATATTCCCGTGCATACATGAATGTAACACATCTTAGAATAATATTCCACAACACCCCTTGGCTCCTACGATCCTTTCAGTCCCGACGGGGAAGCTCTGTTAACCAGTCACACCCGGTTAAGGCGTGGCTACCTGGAATTGAGGAAGAAAAGCTGCGAGGGACCAGGTGCATGGCGCTCCGGGCCATTCCCGATGAACACAGAGGAAGTCTCACTTCCCATTCTCGTGGTGTGAGTTTTCCCTTATAACCATTACAAATATAATTGTTTTCTTTAAACTGGCCTGGTTATTTCCCGTATCAAGCTAATTCCCAACACTTGGCCAACATAGACTGTGCTCGCTGGAGGCCGAGGCAGAAAAGATTTTATTTATTATGTATGCAGTGTTCTGCCCGCACGTTTGTCTGCATGCCAGAAGAGGGCACCAGATCTCATTATAGGTGATTGTGAGCCACCATGTGCTTGCTGGGAATTGAACTTAGGACCTCTGGAAGAGCAACCAGTGCTCTTAACTTCTGAGCCACCTCTCCAGTCCCTGAGGTGCTCAGTCTTACTGCAACTTAATATTCTATGTTTTGTTGCTACTTATGGGAGACCCACCCTTTCCTAAACAGAAATGAAAGATGAGTGGATTGGGGTAAAAACAGAAGTGGATGGAGGGAGGGACTGGGATCGGGGAGAGAAAACTGCAGTCACAATGTAATATATAAGAGAAGAATAAAATAAATAAATAAGAATTTTAGAAATATATATATATATATAATAAAGTAAAAGTTTCTACTATGCAATGCAAATTATCAATAATAATTTAGATTTTCAGTGAAACCTTTCTGCAGGAAGGAATGAGTTAAATGTGTTAAGAGGCAGCCAATAGAGTGAGAGAAGGTCTTTGGCAGATATATATCTGACAGTAGATTGATATCCAGAGCTTGCAAAGAATTAAAAACATAAAAAGAAAACAAACAATCCAACAAAAATGGGCTAATGAAATAAACCAACAGTTTGCAAAAGATGAACTACAAATGACTGAGAAACACAGGAAGAAGCATTTAACCTCACTAGCCATGGAAGAAGTATACACCTAAGTTATGTTGAGATTCGAAAGTCAGTCAGTGAGAACCAATAACATATACTGTAAAGTGAGGATGTGGGTGTCTTGGTCGCTGTTCTATTGCTGGGAAGTAACAATACAACTAAGACAACTCATATACAAGGAAGCATTTAATTGGGGGACTTACTTAAAGTTTCAGAGGTTTAGTTCGTTGTCTTAGTTAGGGTTTCTATTTCTGTAAAGAGACACCATGACCACAGCAACTCTTATAAAGGAAAACATTTAATTGGGACTGGCTTACAGTTTCAGAAGTTTAGTCCATTATATTCTTGGCATTGTATAATCAGACATGGTGCTGGAGAAGGAGCTGAGAACTCTATATCTTGATCCATAGACAGCAGAAGCAACAGTGTGCCACACTGAGAACAGTTTGAATATATATGAGACCTCAAAGCCCACCTCCATAGTGACACACTTCCTCCAACAAGGCCATATCTCCTAATGGTGCCACTCCCGATAGGCCAAGCACTCAAATACATGAATCTATGGGGCCATTCCTATTTAAACCACTATATTTAGTATTGTCGCGGTAGGAAGCATAATGGCACACATGGTGATGGAGCAGTAGATTGGCTAAGAGATCCATACTAATCTAAAGGCTGAGAGAGAGAGAGAGACGTTGGTCTGGTGTGGGCTTTTGAAACCTCAAAGCCCACCCCCAGCGACACCTTCCTCCAAAAAGGCCACACCTCCAAATCCTTCTCAAATAGTGCCATTCCCTGTTCAAATATATATACCTATGGGGCCATTCTTATGCAAACCACCACAATGGGAAAGAAACAAGGAATCCTGTAAACTGCTAGTGGGAAGATAAATGAGTCCACTCTCAATGGAAACTAGTATGGAGGTTTCCCAAAAACTCAACATAGATCAACCGTGTGATCTAGCTATATCACTCCTGAGTATTTACCTAAAGGACTCCAAATCAACATACCACAGAGACACTTGCACACCAATGTTAATTGCAGACTCACAATAGCCAGGTTTTGTAAACCAGCTAGGTGCACAGCAAGGGAATGAATAAAGAAAATGTGGTATATGTACACAATGGAATGCTTGTCAGCCATAAAGGAGAATGGAATTATGTCATTTGCAGGGGGATGTTTGCAGCTGAAGATTGTCATAGTAAGCAAATTCCCAGTGGACACACAAAAGGGAAGAGGAAGGGATAAGAAAAGGCAGTGTAAGGGTAGCAGGCGTCAGAGAAAATGTGTAATATACAATATCTATTCGGGAGTTGTTTTTTTTTTAAAAATTCATGCAAAAAAGAAATGTTTGCAGGAATAATCATGTTAAAGATTTTGACAGATCTGGTTTCTGGGAGCTGGGAGGTATTTTTGTTTATAAATTTCTCGAGAGAGCGGAGAATCTTTGGTTTTCATAGTGGGCGACTCATATCCTACATAATAATTTATGCCAATAGATGACTCTTAGCAGGGGCAAGTGTTACAGTTTGTGTGAAAGGAATGACTCAGTATGGAACTGACTAACCAAAAGTGTGAATCACAGGCTCTGAGCCAAGTTATGGGTGTCCAAATTTGAGGAAAGAGAAGGAGGAGGGAGACTGTATTCAACATGTCAATGATTCAGTTAACCTTGCCTGCCTAACAGAGTCTCAGGAAGAATGGTAAGGACATGGTATAGTGAGTTTTGGCACTGGGAGAATTCTTCATTCTATGACACACTAAAGGGCTGAGCAGGTACTATGTCCTTTTAAATGGGACATTCTCAGTGGTGCAGTCATCACAGGCTTCTGCTTTGTGCTTCTTCTGACGGTACATTTGAATTTGTCTTCTTTTATAATAAAACATTAACCAGAAGGACTGGATCTGGGGCCTTATGAGAGAGCATAGTGGGTAAAGGCACTTGCCACTAAGCCCAAGACTCAAGTTTGATTTTCAGAATCCATATGGTAGAGAGAGAACTGATTCTTGCAGTTCCTCTAACCGTAACATGTATTCTATGTTACACAACCCTATCCCCATACACACTCACACATACAAAATATATGTAAAAGAAAATGTAAAGTAGTGGGCAGAGGAGAGAGCCATTGGCAGAGGGCTTGTATGGTGGACAGAGAGCCCTGGGTTCAATTTTTAGCACTGCCTAAATTGAGTGTGGTGGTGCAGGCCTGTAATCCCAGCACACAGGAGGCTGAGACAAGCTTCTCTTAGCACAAGGCAACAAGAGTGTGGCGGTATCAGCTCCTATGGAATTCAGAACTTGGTTAAGGCAGTTTTTGGGGATGCTGCTCCATTAGGCTCAGTTTTGCTGGCTTGCGGAGACAGTTTTCCTCATTGCCCTTTTATGCCCCAGCCCCTCTCTATGTTCCCCGAGCCCCCTTTGAGTAGTAGTGACTAAATAAACTTCGGTCAGTAATAGCTGGGATCTACAAAGTTGTGGCTGGTGGACAACACACAGGAATTTGGGGGAGAATTCAGGAAGGTCGATCTCACTGTGGCACGATGCTTAAGGCACTAAAGTCAGCTTCAATTTGTAAGGACCTAAGCTGGTAATAATATTTGACTTTGAAGTTTTAGTGTATATCAGATGAGATTTGATGGTAGAGGCTCTCTTTGTACATTTATATGCATATACTTATTTACTCTGTGTACTCTTATTGAGTCTGTTCCGTTTTTACCTTCCACCACGTGTGTTTCAGGGATGGCATTCTGATTGCCGGGGTTGGCAGCAAGCCCCTTCACCCACTGGGCCATCTTACCAGCCTTGTAGAAATTTTTTAAAGTCAACTTTCAGGATTATTTCATTAAACAGAATAAAATAAGGAAGCATGTTTGGCATGGGAAGTGCTTAGATGCAAGTTTAAGTGAGACTTCTTCAGGTCATTTATAAAATCTTGAAAGGAATACTTTATCACAACAAAACTAGCCATCAGCGTTCAAACGCTGTAAGTTCTGGAGCTGACGTTGCGAGTTTGGATTTGAGTGCTCCGAGAGTCACAACAGGATTGCCTGCTATTCTGTGTGATGTGGGTGTTGAGACACAGCGGGTGAGTGCCCCACATATGCTATTGCTGAACGTCCTCAGATACTTACAGGCAAAGTTTGTCCTTATCACCCAGTCGATTAAAATTGACAGATTTTGCCAAACTTGTTATATTAACTGTTCTTGATGTAAGCGATTCCCCGAATCACTGGGAATCTTCTAGGGGTTTGGGAAGTGTTTATTTTGCTGGTCCTGGCACCCCAGTACCCCATACATAGAACACAGTAGGTTCTTGATAAATAATTTTTGAACTTTGTGTTGAATTTGTCACTGACTGATTATTTTCTTCATAGTCTGAGCAAATAGACTGGATTTATGTAAGAGAATACAAATCATCCTCCCCTTTTATATTACTTTAAGTGTACAACCATAAATATATTTGAAAGTAGAGAAGAGTAAGACTATCATATTTTCCTTAAAGTAAGCCACAGCCAATTAAGATAAAATTTTTGGTACAGTGACATTCAAAAATAATATTGGTAAGATGGGTTGATTTAAAAATATAGTCAAAGGCATGTCGCCTGGCCCATTAATCATGATGTCTACGCCGTCTGTCTTTTCCACTCACAAACCAACTTAAGATTAGAATTTTAACATTTGCATCTCAATTTTTCATATTTCTTGTTTCTCTATCCAAAATTTTTTCTGGAAAAATTTTCCAGATCATTTGTTAGCCACCTTAGGATTTCTCCTCAATTGTGCAGGCAACATTTGGGGCCAACTGAGAGCAAAGTAGGCCACGGGGTAGCCTACAATTCTGCATGTGCGCAGGTGCTCTTTTTTAGCATTGTCTTCGTTAGCTACCAGCCATTATTTAACACAGCTTCATCACAAGACCTAACATGAATACAATGACCAGTTCGCTTTAAAATGCACTTTTAAAAGACACTCTACGCTGTCTCATGGGAAGTGACATTCTGTAATTACCTCCTCCTATCAAAAGGAAAACAATTCCCAGAAATTAATGAATACAGCAAGACTCTACCTCCTATCTTAATTCTATCTTAATTGCAAAAGTGGATCAATTAAAAAAAAAGACTATGCTCGCAAAGACCCTCTCTTATGGTTTTGTCTCCCAGCTCCCTAGTCATCAGTTCAATGTATATAAGCATGAGATGAGTGAATTCTTACCTTTTGAGATGAGATAAACCAACTCCACCAGCAGTGCCCCTGTGAAACAGGCAAATCCATGAGACAGCGTCAAAAAATTCATGGAAGTTCCTCCGAAGGTGCTTGGAATGAATCTGTGTATTGCCATGGAGACTGGGAGAATAAGAAGAGGCCGGCATTTAGGACTTCACCTAAATCACTTATATACGCTATGTCCCTATGAATGCCTACCATGCATCAAATTTACCAATGAGCAAAATGTATGGGTGGGACTTTGTTAAGGTTAGTGCCCAGGTAAGCTATGATGCAATTTACGGTTAACTTCAAGGAATAAAACATGACAGCATACAGCCCCATACAACTGCCAGGAGGATCTGGCAGGTGAGTGCTGTAATATCTTCACCAAATTTCACCCAATCTTAAATATTTCTGATGCATTTGTATCAAGGTGTGAGCTGTTCTGGATATGATTTCTGTCATGAGGTCTCTGCTTGAGATTCCATGGCCTTTGGAAAACTTGAATTTATCGCAGAAAATTTATGCAGGGATTCAGAAGTTAAACATGAATGATCTAAAACCTCATGACAACCATTTATTAGCCCTCATGTGAGTTTATTAATCTAAGTGACCACACGTGAGTTTATTAATCTAAGTCTCAACATCTTCCTATTTGAAATGGGAATATTATCATTACAGATAGAGAGGAGTGGTTATATCTGATGTACTACCTATAACATGCTGTGTTTAATGCTGCCTTTCATGTGTTAAATAAGTCTAGGTACTTTTATTTATTTTTTCTTTTTACTCTTTTTATTAATTCTGTGAGAATTTCATACAATGTGTTTTGATCATATTCATACTCAACTTCCTCCCATAACTCCTTTTAGATCTACACCAATTATTTACCCACCCACCCCTGCAGCATCCTATCTTCTTTTTGTTGTTGTTTAGTAACTCATGGACTCCAATTTGTGTGACCCACATCTCGTGCATGTGAAACCATCTCTTGGAGCATTGTTGACCTACCAGGAGCCATACTTTTAAAGAAGACTGAGACTCCATTCCCTAGAAGTCATTCTCAGTTACGGGTAGGGACATAGACTTATGAATTCCCTCCTACTCAGTGATGGAAAGTTGACTGGCTTCATCTTTTCCAGGCACCCACAGCTGCTGTGAGATCATGAGTGTAGTGATCCTGTCGTGTCTAGAAGACTCTTTCCCTCTGGTCCTCCCCAGCTTCTGGCTCTTATAATCTTTGCACCTCCTCTTCAGCAGTGATCTCTGATCCTCGGGATAAGTGTGATATAGATGTCTCATTTGTGACTGAGAAGACAACTGATTGGTGTTGTCCTGGGTACTTTGACCAGCTGTGAGTTTTTGTGTTAACATTAGCTATCTTAAACAGTATTTATCCTATCTATGCAAGGCACTGCACAAAACCGTTTGTATACATTGACCATGTCCTGGTTAGCCCAGTTGTCAAATTTGCATAGGCTAAAGTCATCTTAGAGAAAGAGGCTCCACTGAAGAATTGCCAAAACCAGGATGGCAGATGGGAACTACTTGATTATTAACTGATATAGGAGGACTGTGCACACTGTAGAGGTGGGAGCCATCCTTACGCAGGTGGTTCGGGGCTGTGTAAGGAAGCTGTCAAGCCTAAACCAGCCAGGGAATGAGAAATGTGGTGAGATTATGTTTGTGCTTCAACAAATAAAGCTTGCTTGAAGATCAGAATGTGGAGCTAGCCAATAGTTAGCCATAAAGACCAGGCAGTGTGGTACATACTTTTAATCCCAGCACTCAGGAGACAGAGGCCGATGGATTTCTGTGAGTTCAAGGCCACCCTGGGCTACATAAAATCAATCCAGACTAAAAGAGATTCAGAGTCAGGCAGTGGTGGCTCACACATTTAATCCTAGTACTTGAGAGTACCTGTTTAATTCTAGCACTAGGGAGATAGAGACAGGAAGGGATTTGGCTGGACAGAAAGAGGAATATAAAGCTGGAGGAGGTAGGCGCTCACGGCATTCAGTCTGAGAATTCTGTCTGAGGATTTTTAGAGATAGGATCACCCATTCAGTCTGAGGATCCAGTAGAGGTAAGAACTAAGTAAGAAGTGCTGACTTCTCTGCTTCTCTGATCTTTCAGCATTTACCTCTATATCTGATTGGGGTTCTGATTACTAAAATCGATTAGAATTCAGACTACAGCAGGCAACATTCCTCCATGGTTATATGGTTTCTGATTTTCTTCTTTCCCTATTGTGCTTTAAAAATTTTTCTAGCCGGGTGGTGTAGACACATGCCTTTAATCCCAACACTCAAGAGGCAAAGGTAGGCAGATCTCTGGGAGTTTGAGGCCAGCCTGGTCTACAAGAGCTAGTTCCAGGACAGGCTCCAAAGTTACAGAGAAACCCTGTCTTGAAAAAAAAAAACAATAATAACAACAACAATAACAACAAAGGCATTTAAAAGACAAGATCTCCTGAGTAAACTGGGAGTGTGGGAATCATGGGAGAGGGTAGAAGAGAAGTGGGGAGGAAGAAAGAGGAGAAGAGAAAAATATGTAGCTCAATAAAAACAATAAAAAACATCATGGAAAAATTTCTAATGTGAGTGTTGCTGCTTATAATACAATAGTCCCACATTAGCTCAGAATGGAGTATAGTAAAGCTTTATTTATTAATTAGGGGTAGACTCACAGAAAAGGTGGTGATCAGCATTCCTCTGCATAAGTGGGGAACTGGGATCGAATCCAGCAGCCAAAAGGGGTCACACATGCTTTTACATGTGTGTATATAATACATGTGACCATGCCCAAAGTAGACCAGTGTCTTAAAGGTCTTGGATAAAGAAGCTGTCACCTCATCTTCCCATTTTGTTTAAACATGTGAGCTATTATTTATAGACAATTTACACTGGTGTAGATTCTTGTATATTGATACAAATTCAAATTATATTTGTTATATTGAATATGCTTTTAGTTTTGTTTACAATATTTGTGTACCTATGCAAAGTTATTTTATCATAGTGTATGCATGTATGTTTCTACCTCTGCTTAAGATATTTTGTATATTGATGCAATTTTAGTTTAGATTTATCATATTGCACTATACATTTCTAACTCTGATCAAGCTATTTATACACTGTTTAGATTTTGAGGTCATTGTCCTCATTTGCTATACAATTGTTTAAAGACTATTAATATTAATATTTTAATATAAAGCTTTAGTATTTAAGCTACATAGGTATTAAGAATTATAGGTCAGTAGTCATCCATGTTTGTCATACTTATAGTTAGACTAATCAGGTTCTTTAGATACATAGAGATTGTATTCCACATCGATAAGTAATCTTCAACCACTTCAGAGAACTGTAGAATATGACATTTAAATAACTTAGAATTTTGTTAAAGTGAGACACAATTGCTCCTGACAGTACTGATCTATTCCTGAGGGAATGTTGGTCACCAAAGACACTCCACTTGGAGCTTGTTTTCTTCTTGGTAAAACTGACCTTTAGGCAAAGAATTGCCCCTGCCTTGACCACTGACAAAATGCATGGTGTCCAGACTGGACAAACAGGATACAAGCAAAAAGACTGCTAAACTTTGCCAAGGCTGGGTAATGTGATTTTAAAAATTTCCTGCCTCTGAAAATGGTCTGTCAGTCACTCTAGGCCTTAGCCAAAGTTTGTTGCCCCAACATTGCAAATGAGACTTTGGGAGATGGACCAGGTAGCTGGTTGTCTTTGTCATTTCTTGCACCTTTTGGCAGTTGCTTGATTGCATTTCCTGTTTACTCAAATAGTATCATTTCCCTTCTCAGGTCTTTGATGGGGTTGAAGACTAGCTATCATAGTTACCTTCCTCTCATGACTTAGTCAAGCATTTCTAAAACAAGAGTTTGATCCCTTAGGATAGGATGATATTGAAACATTTAGCATATGTTTTTTGCTTGATGTTGTTCATGCTAGTTGTAATTCTAATTTTTGTACTTGATGTTTGTTCTTACTGTATATAATTTTGCATTAGGCTTACAACTCTTTTATTTAGACAAATAGGGTGCAGTGAGAACTCCTTTAGCCAATGACCTTTAAGATACTGGACCACTTTGGGCATGGTTATACGCAGATGTAAAAACATGTGTGGCCCCTTTTGGATGCTGGATTCGGTCTTAGTTCCCCGACCATGCAGAGGACTGCTGATCACTGCCTTTTCTGTGAGTCTACCTCTAAATAATAAATAAAGCTTTACTATACTCCATTCTGAGCTAGTGTGAGACTGTTGTATTATAAGCAGCAACAAATGAGATCGTAAATTGGTAATAAGACTCAGTTTTAAAAAGAAGAGATAATAGAAAATGGTTGAACTTGAAGCACTGAACATTTTGTTGTCTTGTCTATAAGAGTAGAGGTATGTTTTTATTGCCTCTTTTGTCTCTTGGGAACTGGTCAGACCTGGCTTACTTGTATTTCCTCTAGAAAAACTCTGTCTCTGCCCACAGCATCCCCCACTATGTTATTATCATTAATATGCATGTATGGGCACAGGGTCATAGCAGTTGTGTGGAGTCAGAGGGCAACTTTCTGGGGTCAGTTCTTTCCTTCTACTTATAGCTTCCAAAGATTAGACTCAGGTCCTCAGGTTCAATAACAGGCTTGTTCATTTGCAGAGCCATCTCGCCAACTCTTGTCTAGGACTGTGGTGGTTTGAAAGAAAATGACCCCCAAAGGGAGTGGTACTATTAGGAGGTGTTCTTTTGTTGGAGTGGGTACGGCCTTTTTGGAGGAAGTGTGTCATGGTGGAGGCAGGTTCTGAGGTTTCATATATGCTCAAGCAATGCCCAGTGTCTCAGTTAACTTCCTGTTGCCTTTGGATCAAGATGTAGAATTCTCCAGTACCATGTCTGTCTGTCTGCACACTGCTATACTCCCAGCCTCCATGTTTCCTACCATGATGATAATGACTAAGTCTCTGAAACTGTAAGGCACCATCTCAATTAAATACTTTTTTTATAACACTTGCCATGGTCATGATGTCTCTCTACAGCCATGAAAACTCTAACTTTATATGTACTTACTTTAAATGAACTTTAAATGTTAAGCCCTTTAAATGAAATTACTAATACACAATACAAATGCATATTACTAATTTCCCTGTAATTGCACAGCATTTCCAGTTTACTTGTCTTTACTTAGGAGCATTCCAGTCTATGCTCCAGGAAAGCTGCTGAGAGCTCGTCTGGAGATGGGTAGATGTATCCCTTCCTTCTCTGATTATAGGCGCTGGGAGGGCTGGCAGAGGAGTGCACGGCACTACACAGGCCAATTGAATAAGCACTGATTGGGGGTGAGGACAATGATGGCAGTAAATAGCACACTGCAAAGAAAAGCGTCTAATGTTGGTGACCAGGTTCTACAGCTCTTCGTATGCTAGAAATCACCAGGAGGTCCTTGAGGTCAAGCCTTCTAGTACTTTCAGGATGGTTCACATGCTTTGGGAAGAACTAATTTTGATTACGATGGATTTGGTTCATGAATCCTGCTCACTATAAATATGGGGAGACCAATAATGGGCAGGAAGACTAAGTGGGCTGATTCCTTTCCCTGGGAAGAAGCACAGTGCACGAGACCATGATTACTCTACTACTTAATAATTAATCCCATGCTTTTCTCTTGCTAGAACTTCTGGTGCAGTGCATAATTCATGAATACACTCTGCCAGCTATCTGCCTGCTGGTTAATCTTCCTTTGGTGTCATTTTAGCCATTTTTCCAAAGCCTCCAGTTCCCTTTTATAGGACTTCGCTTTTCAAGCCTTCAGATCTCCAAATCTCGGGGGCCTAATTGCATGTTCTGATCTTGTTCAACTTTAGTGATCATCAGTTTCTGCTTCCAGGCTCCAAGATGCTTCTTGTAGCCCATTATGGTGCAGATATTATCAACAAGTCAGTCACTACTCTAAAATAACCACTATACTATGGAGACTCAGTAAAAAAAAATTCAAAGTGTCTATGAGAACCGGTCTTCTTGCCAACGAGCATTAAAACGTGCCTCCAGAGAGCAGCAGGCGATGGTTTGTGAGGATGGCACCCGCAGTGTGTGCCGAGTCTGTAGCATATGGAGACATAACCACCTTCCTAAGGCACCTGTGATGGGGAATTCATCGCTGGGATTCTTTGTTTTTCACTCCAGTTATTCTTGAACAGTTGAAAATGTGTTTATTATGTTTGAAGAGAAGCAATTTAGAGCACTCAAAGGAGCACAGTCCCGGAAATGGAGTTTACCCAACTGGACCTGCAGAGCAGCATTCTGTCCTTATACCTGAAGAACTGGGCCAGGAATCTCATGATACCATGTTATCCACTACTTCTCTTGTGTGCTGGCACCTGCCAATCATGCTCACTCTTCTCAAAATGGACAGATTCCTCTCACCCTCTCTGCCAACATTGTCCCTTGGGTGAGATCTCAGCACCTTTAATACTGTATAACATCCTTCTATTCATCCAAATCCTGGTTTCTCTGTCCATTTGCTTCTGATGTGTCCCATGCCACCTTGATTTTCAGTCCATTTATATACCTGTAGTCACTATATCATGGACCCATCTAGGGATAGGACAGCCATGGTGGGAAAGTGACCCGGCCAGCGCCCATGTTCATAAAGCTGTACCATAGCATGGCCATACCCTCCATGATGCATTCTCACCAGCTTAGTTTGAACCACAGTGTCATAGTCGAACAACTAAAATAGAGACTGAACCACAAAATCTATGTATTGTTGCCTACTTTGTTAAAGTGACCTTGGCCTGACTTCGTAGTGTCTCTGTGCTGTAATCGCCTCTGTGCACCCTCTCAGCTTCTATTTTTCCTACTTTGTCTCTACTTTTCAGCGACTAAAAAGTTTTAAGATCTCCAATAACATAGTTTTGACAGATATTGTCTTGATGTTTTCCTTTGTTTCTGTATTGGTGGTTAAATCTAAAACTTCCAGGCCTACAAACAGCTGGAGAAGATACTGCTACACTTAAGACTGGTTTGAAAGCTTTCTTTTCCCACCAGGACTGCAAGCACATCTCTAGTGTACCACAGGTCATTGTAGGGCAGAAGACAACCTGGAGATCTTTAGAGTTAGCTACTATTCTTCCTTGCCCACTATCATTAACATAGGACATAAAAATCATTGATTTCCATCATTTGTTTATTAACTGAATTAAAAATACATTTGTTTATAGCATACTTTGCATACACTCCTTCCTGGGAGGCTGAACTTGGGGCACTATAAGGACAAACCACGGGAACAAAGATATGGTCTGATGAAACATATACTCTTCCGCCAAGAGCCAGACAGTATAGACGACAATTCAAGATTTTTGTATTATTTTAAAAAGAAGTGTGTATGTGTGCGGGAGGTTATTATAGAGACAGGATGGGAAATCACAAATAAGAGTGACAAGAATAATTTCTCTGAGTGGGTGACTTTGGAGAAAACTCAATGGGAAGAAGCCATCATTTCAAAACAGGAAAAGGCATTACACACCCAAAGTCCATGCACAGGCCTCAGGAATGGGATCACACTGGCTGACCTAGAAACATAGAGACTTGTGTGAATGGTGAGAGTCAGGATATTATAAGATTCAGTGGGAACATCACGCAGATGCCAAATCTTGGCAAGGGGAGCGAGACTGTTCACCTCTACATCTATTGGAAAATGGTACACCTTCAACTATGGGATAGATATTTAGAAAAGATGACCATGGCTGCTCTCAAGGACATGGACTTAGCACTGGAGGGATGGATCAGTGGTTAAGGACACTAGCTACTCTTTCAGAGGACCTGGGTAGATCTCCAGTACCTGCATGGTAGCTAACAACAGTTCATAAGTTCAAGAAGATCTGATTCTCATGGTACACCTTTGATGATGGGATGGATGTTTAGGAAAGGCTACATGGCTGCTCTCATGTTCATGGACTTGGCACTGGAGAGATTGGACTTGGCACTGGAGAGATGGATCTTCTGACTTCTGGGGACACTGGGCACACAATCTGATGCCCAGACGTACATAAAGGTGGACAATCATACACATGAAATAAAATAAGAATAATTTAAAAGGGAGAGAGAGAATGGACTAATGTGGCAGGAGCAGGAGGAGGTATAAGTTCAGAGGTCTGGATGAAATAAGTGTGGCCAGAGCTAGGTCATATTCTGAACATTCTAATTCTTGCTATTGCGTTGTAGGCATCATGGAAGAAAAGAATAGAGAGGGATCCTGGGTGGCTCATGGGAGAAAGGCAGTTCTGCTCACATCCTTAGGTGTTTAATTTGTTTGTGACTCAAGTACCTATGTTGAGTCCTGAGGATGGCACTACTAATTTTACACAAATAGCAGCGAGGAAAACAAACTCACGTGATGTTGCGTTGTCTATGTACAAAATACTCAGTATTTTGCTTTGTATAAAATACTTCCCTAGGGAGGGGGTCTTGATTGGGGGAAGGGGGAAATGGGAGGCGGTGGCGGGAAAGAGACAGAAATCCTAAATACATAAATAAATAAATAAATAAAATTAAAAAAAATGCTTCCCTAGGTTCTTGGGCTAACTCCTCTAGATGATGAGAGAAGCCCAGCATTGCCCGGTAGTCAGTAGCAGAACAGGGTCTGAACTCAGGTGCAGTGATATTTTCTTTGTGTTTTAACAAATAAAGCTTGCCGGAAGAACAGAATGCAGAGCTAAGCCACTAGAGGTCAGGGAATGGTGGAGCATACCTCTAATCCCAGGATTTGTGAGAGAGAGGCAGAGGGATCTTGGTGAGTTCAAGGCCACCCCAGCCTACACGTGATTAAATCTGTCTAAAAGAGAAACGGAGTTCACACACAGGTGATCCCAGCACTTGGGATCCCACCTTTAATCCCAGCACTAGGGAGGTGGAGACAGGAGTGATATGGCTGGGCAGAGAGAGGAATATAAGATGAAAGGAAATGGGAGCTCAGTGCAGTCTGAGGTTTCGTGGAGACAGTTGCAGTCAGAGGAGACAGTCTGAGGACAGGACTGGCCATTCGGTCTGAGGATGTGGTAGAGGCAAAGTGTCTCTAGTGACTAACTGCTCTGCTTCTCCAGTCTCTCAAATTTCACCCCTTAATATCTGTCTCCAGGACTTTGTTATTAAGAACAATTAGAATGTGTGTCACACTCAGTCCAGTCCAGGTTTAAGATCAAAAAGTTGAATGGCCACGCTGCCCTGCCTGTCTGGAGTAACTTGATTTTACAGATCAACAGACCCATTCACACTTTATATAAGTTGGTTTTTGAAGAATGGTGTCCCATTCCCATTCACCCCAATGCTGTGATATAAGGAATAACGTTATTCTTTCTATTTTTTTTAAGATTAGAAAGTTGAAGCTTAGAGATTAAATGAGTCCCTCATGCAGCAGGTAGAAGACTGGTCATGAGACCGAAGTCGGTGGTCTCTGATACACAAACTCTGTCTATAGTAAACAGGTAAACTTGGTTTCGTGATAGTTATTCTAAATGGTTAGATTAGGGATTACATTACACAATCCATCATTTTTAATAATTCATGGTTTTAATGATCTCTTTGGCCTCTAAATGTCTAATCACTTTGCTGAGCAGGCTAGGAATTTCCTACATGTACTTATTCTTTTACAGGAAGCCCAGAGAATTTTACCTATTTTCAAGACCTTCCTACAAACAACATTGGGCTGATGACAAGCGCCAATGTGGCAGCATTTGTTCACAATTCTTATTTATTCTTTGCTGGGCTTACAGTGACCTTCCCATCACAGACTCTAACAGTGGATTCAAATGGAACATGTGAATCAAAGGTTTTAACAGAATGAGAAAAAATGTGAATATGTTTGAGGCTATGATTAGACAAATTTCATTCATTTGTTTCATTTATTTAAATTAATTGCTCTGGTTTTGTCTATGTGCACATTGTGTGAGGGCATAAAGTTATTAAATATGTACATAAAAAGTTTGAAATAATTCAGCCTATAATAGACTCATTGAGGGTTTTAGATACAAGTGAAATGATTAGAATTTTCATTTAGGATGATTTCGCAAAGGTGGTGGAAAACAGGAGACATTGGATATGTGGAGACAGTTAAAGGGACCAGGGAGGTGGCTCAATGGTTAAGAGCTCTAGCTGTTTTTACTATAAGACCTGGGTTTGATTCCCGCACCCACAGGATGGCTTACAGTCACTTGCAGCTCCAGTGAATCAGATACTCTTCTGGCCCCAAAGGCAATGCATGCACAATACGCATGGGCAAAATACTCATACATGGAAATTAGCAAGCAATCTATTTTCTTTTGTTAATCATGTAAAATACTCCCAGTGAAGTGTAATGTGGATTGAGTTACATGTAGTTATCACATTCCAGGGAACCGTGAGAAGATCAAAACCCGACATAGGCTTGCTAGGTTACTAGGTTATTCTGATAAGTGTGTATACACACAAACACACTGACAACATCGCAGGAAGTTCTCAAATTCTTGTGATAAAGTATAAAGTGGCTAGCCTAATCAATATAAGCAATTGAGATAATCTAGAAACTTCTGATATTTAATAAACATAATTTAAATATGTCTTATGAAATGCTGGTGATTACACTTAATCTAGGGTAATTTAATTTGAAGACATCAAGTTATTAGGTAAATTGCATCAAATTTTCATTTCATTTGCATGTTTATGTGCTTTCAAAGTCCATGCTCCAATTTTGGGAGTGTGTGCTTGTGAGTGCCTTTGTGTTAGAGCGAGGAAGTCT
This sequence comes from Microtus ochrogaster, assembly GCF_000317375.1. Classification (NCBI taxonomy): domain Eukaryota; kingdom Metazoa; phylum Chordata; class Mammalia; order Rodentia; family Cricetidae; genus Microtus; species Microtus ochrogaster. The sequence continues at coordinate 4,371,262 of NW_004949097.1, forward strand.
GAGGCTAGGGAATGGGTTTTAACTCAGTGTACTGCAGTTCATTGTCTTCCAGATTTATTTCTGTCTCACCAAATGGTCTTGGCTCTAATAAGGTTGCGAGTTCCTTTATATCTAATAGAATTATGCTGGAGAACCTCCTTCATCCAATGGTCTTTGAGAGGCTAGACCAGGTTGGGCTTGGCCTTGGGTACCAAAAAGGTGTGTGCTCATGTGCTTGCTCTCTTTCTCCTCTCTTACCTGGATGCTGGATTTGGTTCCTGCTATCATTCATGCAGAGGACTATGATCTGTGAGTCCCCACTAAATAAAGAATCCCTTATTATACTCAATTTTGAGTTAGTGTGAGATTATCTTATTCACGTTTCCTTGCAAGGTGTGGAATGGTTAGCCATCTAAGATACTTTAAATAAGAACTTCAGAAAAGCCCTATTGATTACTCAGAAACTGTTTGCAATTATACCAGCCAGTAATCTTGAAACTTAACCATCATTTTAGTTTTACAGGATACCATAGAAAAAAAAAACATCGCCCCAGGTAATTCTAGAAGACAATAGCCCTTCTACCAACAAAGTTTGTCCTCAGGGTTAGGGACATCAATTAGGGGTTGATTATAACTGATATAGGGTTGGTGTTGGGGTGGAAAATTTGTAAGCACAGAGAGCTCACTTAAAAACAGGGAAAATTGAATGGGATAATAGGTAGATTAGTGTGAGTTTACTCACACTAATAATAAAAATAATAGTGAGTAGTAGAGTGAATAATTGTGAGCTATTATTTAGACAATTTGTATTGATGTAGATTTTTGTATATTAATACAAATTCAAATTATATTTCTTATATTGAACATGCTATTTCTGTTTACAATATTTGTATACCTATGCAAACTTATTTTGTCATATTTTATGCATGCGTGTTCATACCTCTGCTTAAGACATTTTGTATATTGATACAATTTTAGGATATATTTATCACATCATATTTATAACTCTGATCAAGATATTTATACAGTGTTTACATTTTGAGGTCATTGCCCTCATTTGCTGCACAGTTGCTTAAAAATTGTTTAATGTTCTAATATGAAGTCTTAGTCTTGGAGCTGTATAGGTATTAAAAATTATAGGTCAATAGTCATCCAAGTTTGTTATACTTATACTTAGACTAATCAAGTTCTTTAGATACATAGGGATTATATTTTGCATAAATAAGTAATTTTTAAATACTTCAAAGATCTGTAGAACATGGCATTTAAACAACTTGAATTGTGTTTACGAGAGACACGAATGGTTCTGGCAGCACTGATCTATTCCTGAGAAAATGTTGAACACTAAAGACACTCCAGTTGAAGCTTGTTTTTTTTCTTAGCAAAACTGGCCTTTGGGCAAGGAACTGCCCATGCCTCAACCATTGACAAAATGTGTGGTGTCCAGACTGGACAAACAGGATACAAGAAAAAGACTGCCAAACTTTGCCAAAACAAGGTAAGATAGTTTTAATTTTTTTTTCTGACTCTGAAAATGATCTGTCAGTTACTCTAGGCCTCAGTCAAAGTTGGTTGCACCAACGTTGCAAATGAGACTTTGGGTGATTGCCCAGGTATCCAGTTGTCTCTTTCATTTATTGCACATTTTAAAAGCTGCATAATTGTACTTCCTGCCTACTAAAGTAATATTATCTCCCTTCTCAGGTCTTGAATGGGGTTGAAGACTAAATAGTTGTAGTTACTTTCCTCCCATTACTTAGCCAAGCTATTTCTAATATAAGACTCCTTAGGATAGAATTGAAACATTTAGCATATGTTTCCTGCTTAATATTGTTTATGCTGTATATATTCCATACTTTCTTCATCCATTCTTCCATTGAAGGGCATCTAGGTTGTTTCCAGGTTCTGGCTATTACAAACAATGCTGCTATGAA
>NW_004949097.1:4374159-4379100 GCF_000317375.1 Microtus ochrogaster
AGCTGATGAGGGAGAGGGACTTAATCGGGGGAGGGGGAGGGAAATGGGAGGCGGTGGCGGGGAGGAGGCAGAAATCCTCAATAAATAAATAAATTAAAAAAAAATATTGTTTATGCTGGTTGTAACTCTAATTTTTATACTTGATATCTGTTCTTATTGTATATAGTTTTGTATTGGGTTTGGAACTCTCTTATTTTGACAAAAGAGGGAGGTGATGGGGAACCTCCTTCAGCCAATGACTTTTGAGAGGCTTGACCCGGTTGGGTGTGGCCTTGGGTACCAAAAAGTGTGGTGCACTCGTGCACTGGCTTTCTCTACTCTCTTGCATGGATGCTGGATTTGGTTCATATTCCCTGTTCATGCAGATGACTGTGATCTGTGAGCTCCCCCTAAATAAAGAACCCCTCATTATACTCAATTGTGAGTTAGTTTGGAAATACCTTATTTGCGTTCTCCTACATAATTAATGTTGGTTACAGATAATAGAACAAAGAAAACTGAGACATTGTCTTAAATGAGGGTGTAAACAGGCATTGCTGGGAATACAGGCCATGGGGCATGCTCCTCTCAAGCACTCTCTCACAGCCTTACTCACCTGCTGGGTTTACCAGGGCTTCAGACACTCCAAGCAGAACATACTGAGGAACCAGAGAGCCACAGGCCAGTGAGAAAACAGAGAAACCTTTGCCTGAAGGAGACAGCTCCCAGGTGAGTTTTCTGTGTATTTCTAGGAAGCCGGCTATGACCACAGACAAGGCTGCACAACTGCTACCAGCAACTGCAGAGAAAGCAAAACAAAAAGAGGAAACACGCTAACAAGTCACAACCCTACTTATGCCTTTGGGGATGCTTCTGGAACATTCTTCTGATACTCAGAGAGCAGCAAACCTTGGGGTACAGCCACCCCAGGCTTAAGCTCCAAAGGGCTGAGTTCACTCCATTTTTCTCAGTTCACTCCTTACTGAGCTATAGCCAGAAGTTTCTAGTCTGTCCAGTCCTGAAGTCATTCAGTCCAAAATAAACACACAGAGATTTATATTAATTATAATCTGCCTGGCCTATTAGCCCAGGATTCTTATTAACTTACTCCTACAACTTAAATTAACCCATAACTCTTGTCTATGTTTAGCCATGTGGCTTAGTACCTTTTCTCAATGAGGCATTCTCATCTTGCTTCCTCTGTGACTGGTGACTGTGTCTCCACCTTTCCTCTTCCCAGAATTCTCTTAGTTGAGTCACCCCAGCTATACTTCCTGCCTGCTACTGGCCAATCAGTGTTTTAGTAAACTAATATGCCTGACAAATCTTTACAGTGTACAAGAGGATAAAGAGCATTATCCCACAGCCCTGGGTCTTGTGCTTGTTGCTTAAGCTTATTGTCACTCTCTTGACATCTAAGTCCTGGCAATAAAGCTAAGATTCTAAAGAAGTTGTGAGATTTCAATAAAATTCTGTCCTGTTAGCAACATAAAAGCTCCTGGTCAGAAATAGTCTTGATGATTATAGAAGATACTGCAATAGGTTTTAACTTTCACTCTCCACATACCAGTCTTTGTTAAAGGGAACTTCCCACCCCCTGTTTTGTATAAAACAAGGTCTCACACGATAGCCCAGGAGAACATCAAATTTGTGGAAATTCCTGCCTCAGTCTCCCCAGTGCAGAAGTACAGATAAATTTCAAAAAGTATATTTGACTGAAACTATGATTCAGAAAAAAATAAGACAAAATCATCTCTTTATTTAATTTAAATTACTGTTGTTAAATGATTTGAAGATAGGATCTTACATTTTTATGATTTTTCTATGTTGTGTTTCTGATCTCTGCAGCTAATAGAGAATTGAAGACTAGAAATCTTAAATAAGAAAGGTCAAGAAAGGGTGGGGAGATGTCTTAGCATTTGCTGTGAAGGCAAAAGACCCAAGTTTAAATCCTTAGGATCCCCTTAAAACCAGAACATGGCCATGTGTAAGTTTACCCCCAGCATTTGAGGTAACAGATGATGGCCAGGCCCTGGGAGTTCACTGGCTGGCCAGACTAAAACCACGTGCTTCCAGTTCAGGGAGAGATCCTACCTCAATTCATTTTTCTTTACAGCTGAAGAATATTACACTGTGTATATATACCATGTTTTATTCATCTATTCGTCAGTTGAAGACATCTAGGCAGTTTCTGTTTTGTGGCTCTTATGAACAGATGAAGGAAGGGCATAGCACAGAAACTTATGTCTGTAGAAGGGTACAGAATCCTTCTGGTGTATGACAAAGAGTGACATAGCTAGGTCATATGGGAGATCAAATTTAACTTCCTGAGGTTTCTTTATATCTATCTCCATAATGCTGCACCAATTGCGATAATTGGTTCTCTTTCCTCCACATCCACATGAGCATCTCTTGTCATTTTATTTTTAATTTTAAGGAGAGTCAGTTTTCTTCAGATCTGTAGCCCCAGAGAAGCAATTCACGCTCCAGTAGATTGTCCCACAATCTATATAAACATCACTAAGTGGACACTGCATTTGAACAAAAAAGCACATGAAGCTGAGGCTGAAAAGTGATCCAGGCTAGAGGAAGAGTTGAAGGGGAGTAAAAAGGAAAGTGGATTTACTCAATACACATTATATGCACGCATGAAACTCTACATGAAATCAATGAGATCAAGGTTGATAGATTAAGCCAGATTACACCTTCTTATGGCCTCCACATGCGCATGCAGCAGTATGTACACCATATGTACATACCACCATACATGCACTGCCCACATGCATATTAACAGACCACACTGGTATATACACCAGCACACATTTGTACATGCACCACACACATGCATATAACATACCACACTGGTATATACACCATTACACCTGTGTACATGCACCACATACATGCATGTAACATACCATACTAGTGTGTACACCACTACACCTGTGTACATGCATCACACATTGCATATAACACACCACACCGGTGTATACACCACTACACATATGTACATGCACCACATACATGCATGTAACACCACACCGGTGTATATACCACTACACATGTACATGCACCACACACATGTATGTAACATACCACACAAAAATTTAAAAAGATTCAAAGTAAACAATAAAGAGCAATTATAAAAGTGAATGAAAAAACAGAGAGATGCAGCATGTAAGACAAAAGCAGGCAGCCATCCACACGGTGGGCAATCCCTTCCTTTCCACTTTCAGTTATTGCCAGGAATGTTTAGGTTCTAACTACGGATTTTGTGTTCGTGTTTGATAGAATCCACTTGAAATTTAGAGATAGCCACATTTTCTTATCATGCATAACATTTTAAATAGTGTAAAGTTTTCCATTAACAAGACCAGCAGTTTTCAGGACTGTCTTAGCTAAGTACAGAGGCCGGTGTGTGTCAGGTAACTACCTCAGGGGAGAAAAGGAAGGTGAACACATATGAGGGCCCACTGAGAGTAGCTGAAGTAAGTGCAAAGACGTGGCAGATATTGATGCTAATGTGAGTCCAGATGTCTGAGAACTTGGTGGAGACAGTAGCATAAATGAGATTCATAAGAAGACAGAGAAAAAGTTGATTTAGTTTTTAACAGACTTGGTGCCACAAAGGGGATAAAATCAAGAGAACTTCTCAGAAGACATTTAGAACATGTACTGCAACTCAGGAGACTATATGAATCAAGAAAGGACTGCTCAGTTAAGTGTTGAAGGTCAGACAAAACTGGAAAAGGGTCGACCATGTAAGCAATGCCCCCAACGATTATATTTGGAGTCTAAAATAAGACTATGAAAAGGACAGCAAACTGGGTGGAGGGGGCAGTTCCAAAAGGACAAAACAGACCCCAGAGACTCTAAAGTACCGGCAGGAGCTTTTGACTTGGAGACCCAGGAGTTTCAGATGGTAGTGACAGGATGAAGAGAAGTTGGAGAATCAGTTGAAATGTTGTATATGAGCTGTGGCATTCTCAAATCTCCACTTCTCATGTAAAGGAGAGATGAGCACCCTGTTCCTGCTCTTCCTATGAGGAGGGACTGGAGATAAGTCTCCATGTTTAGATAAGGTGACCTTGGCTTGGGGAGGAAGCATAAGAGAGAAAAGTTGGTGTCTGAACAGCAAGCCCTCCCATCCGCACCTCACTACTAGCACTGGGGGTATCCTGAAAGCAAGGCATAGAAAGAGTTTTCTTTTGGTAGTGGAATACCCCTACTACTCTTCATCTCTTGTCTTTGTTGGGGAAGATTTCCACCATGAAATGACATTTGAAAAGTTTCATCTGTGTACAGACATGCTACCCACAGCACCATATTCCTGTAGTTGACTTTATTCAGTCATGTTTTTCAGTTCTTGTCTAGATAAATGGGCAGGAGGAGGTCACCAGAAGTTTGAGAAGAACTGTCAGTATACAAGAGGGAAGCAAAGAGGAAGTAGAGATACTCTGCAGTTAATAACCTCAGCAATATGGGAGAAGTTATGGTATCCACAGTAAAAAAATGTGTTGCCATGAAAGAGAAACCAGATATGAAAGCTAATGGTCAAACTGTGGTAGACTCTTCGAAGGATTAAGTCAATGACATTTCCAAAAGACTAGATCAAAAACCAGAAAGAAAAAGAGGAATTCAAGCAACAAAATCACTCACCAACCCAACCAGTAGCCAAATAAATGGCCAACTAACCAACCAACCAATTGCCTAACTCATCAGCTAATAAGAATCAATCAACTGATCAACCAACTGAACAGACAAAAATCTTAAGATCATAGACATTTGAAGAGAAAATTTTGATGTTGCGGGAGGTCCTTCCGCTCCTCCAGCCTATAGCCGCTGAGATACCCGCCCATTGGGGCATGGTCTCTCTCCCTTTAAAAAAGCGGCCACTTCCTTCTCTCGCTCTCTTCACTTCCTGCTCGGCTGGTGACTAGACTCCCTTCCTGGTTGTACAGA
>NW_004949097.1:4384310-4387485 GCF_000317375.1 Microtus ochrogaster
CTCTTCACTTCCTGCTCGGCTGGCGACTAGACTCCCTTCCTGGTTGTACAGAGGGCTGACGGTGATCTGTAAGTTTTTTCCCCTTTAAATAAATAATACCCTATTAATCATAATTCCAAACTGCTGTGGCATTGTTTGTGACTTACGCCTACATTTTGAGACATTAACTAAATTGTTTTTGGAAAGTTCAACATCTGATCAGTAAAATTCAAAAATGAAATATAAAGAAAATGGAAAAGCATATTTTTAAAAATAGACAACAGCCAGACATCATTCAGAGAGTGAGAGACATTGGGATATCAGTCCTTAAGAGGATGCCTCCATCAATCCCTCCCTTCAGGGATCAGGGAACCCATGTGGAAGAGGAACCAGAAAGAATATATGAACCAGAGGGTATGGGGGATACCAAGAAAACAAGACCCTCTAAATCAATATGATCAAAACTCACATAAACTCACAGAAACTGAGGCAGGAGGCACAGGGCCTGCCTGCCCAGGTCTGCACCATGTTCTCTATGAATTTATTATATTATGGCTTTCAGTTGAGTGTTCTTATGGGGTAAGTGTGTGAATGAGTGAATATTTGGTTCTTGAGCCATTTCTTGACTCTCTTCCTACTCTTTGTATGTCTTGTCCAATTCTTCTGTGATGGCTTTTGTTTTTTCCTATCTTATTTTGTTTTCTATTATCCCTTTGAAGCCTGTCTGTTTTCTAATGAGAGTCAAAAAGGGAGTGGATCCAGATGGGAGGGGAGGTGAAAAGAAACTGGAGGGAGTAGAGGACAGGGAATCATAATCAGGATATATTATGTAAGAGAAAAAAAATCTATTTCCAATAGGAAGCAAAAAAGAAGATATAATAGAGGTTTTTTTTCACAATTGAAAGAATTTATCCAGATCAACTACACAATGGTTGAAAAATTAAGATGCAAGAATATACGGGTTTTAAACATCTTAGAAAAGCCTTCCTTGTCTGGAAGCCAAGTCATAAAAGCAGGAATGAGTGTCAAGTTGATTTCTTAGGATTTCTCATTGTAATTTGCATCCCAAAGGCATAGCTCAGTGATAAAACATTCACTTAGTGTGTGAGGTTCTGGTTCAACTCCATCACAGAGAGGTACCTAATTTATAATTGGACTTCTAGGAGTGACTTCTGAGATGCCTTTCATGTTATGTAACTCAGACAAAGACTACACACACTTTGAGTATTGACATCACTTGGTGTACGCCCATCCCACCCCATCTCATCTGACTTCTCCTCCTCTCAGAGGCCAAGCAGGGGTTGTTAGTGCTTGCATGGAAGAACATCAAGTGATGGTTAGGAGGTTTACAGTCTCTCTGAGACAGTTTATAGTGTGCCTGCCGATTTGTTAGACTAGGGTCTGTGGTTCGGGTTTTTGATAAATGGCCAGTAATATATACAGTTCTTGAAGGTCAAAGGAAAAAGAAAAAGAAAAAAAAAGCAAATATGTGTGTAACAATAATGTAGACGTAAGTCACAAACGATGCCACAGCAGTTTGGAATTATAATTAACAGGGTAGTATTTATTTAAAGGGGAAAAAACTTACAGATCACCGTCAGCCCTCTGTACGACCAGGAAGGGAGTCTAGCCGCCAGCCGAGCAGGAAGTGAAGAGAGCGAGAGAAGGAAGTGGCCGCTTTTTTAAAGGGAGAGAGACCACGCCCCAATGGGCGGGTATCTCAGCGGCTATAGGCTGGAGGAGCGGAAGGACCTCCCGCAACACAATAAGAATTTTTTTTACAAGTTTTAATGATCATTCAAAATAACAATCTGTGTGGGAGTTGTGTGATTTCACTTAGCTGGGGTTCAAAGGTAACATTTCTTATGATCAAAAACTCAAACATTCAACTGTGCGAGCATCTCTGTTTACATGTTCCTAGACATATCTGGGACAAGATTTGGTCCAGAGCTATCATGAGTATTGTCTTTAGTAATCAGTGTTTGATGTTTGCTTTTTAATTTTATTTTTGGCTTGATAACAACTTTAGCTTTGTTCTGGGCCCCTGCTACTGTTCTACATACCTGCATGGAATATTAGACAGCCATCTTTGGTCCCTCTTCTGTGCTTGACATTCCTCTGTGTGACCATCTGGCACTGTTGTCACTGAGAGCTTGTTAGCTATGGGGATTCTCAGGCACACCAACAACAGAATAAGAACCCGCACTGAAACTATGTCCTCAGATGGTTCCTATCCATGTTAAACTCTGGGATGCTCTGTGTTGTCATTGAATATTCAACCTGATCTAGCTCCATCCAGCCAAAGGTTCCTGCAACTTCATCTAGCTCAATACCGAGGGTCCTCTCCACACAAATTCGGACAAAGCAAATGTTTAGTCAGAGGTCCTCTTATTCTGCTGAAACAAAACAGCTGCAAATGTTCTCTTGTGGAGAACAAAGGTTTATTTTCTCAGTTCTATGGGTTGGGAAGTCAAGACCAGGGCTCAGAAACTTCACTTGGCTTGGTGCAGGCTGACATTTGGTCTGTGCTGGTGCCTTGGATGTAACATCTTCGAAAAAGGATGAATGCTATGACCTCACAGAACGGCGTCAGAGGACACAAGGGATACACTTTTTCCATCTGGCCCTTTTTTATAAGCATGAATGGAATCCATTCATGGCTAGGTGACCTCTTGCAGTCCAAACATCTCACTCCTGGGGGAATAAATTTCAATGTGACTTCCAGAGAGGATGAGACCATTCACAGGTATAACGTGTTACTTAGATGATCCAGGACAGAGTTCATTGTATAAAAAAGATCTAAATGCCTGTGTTTGCTACTGAAAACTTACGCCAGTGAAACTGATTCTAATCTAAATTTAATCTACTTCCTTAAAAAAATTTAACTGAGGTGAGATCACGGTATACCCAAGGCAGAGAGCCATTGATCAGAATGCACGGGTTCTAAAGTTCCTGTAGATCTGTAGTTACAAGATTGAGCACAATGGCTCCAGAGGAGATATCAAATAATATACGCTTTAATATTGGCTGTGTGACTGCAGACAGGCCTGAAAGAGTCTCGAAGCTCTCATAATTTATATTATTATCCTACCATGTAATACTTTTCAAAATTAGAGCGCAATGAAATAAGAGAAAGTGGGAATTCATTCCAGAATTAACCCTTCCTTTACTGTTATACATTGAAACAAAACTATAT
>NW_004949097.1:4387585-4434493 GCF_000317375.1 Microtus ochrogaster
ATATATATATATATATGTAATGGACAGACTAAGATTTTAAAGGTATTGGCTAAGCTTATCCATTAGGAAGATGATGGAATTTTCATGGATAGTCTGATATATGGAGTCTAACGTGTCTGTGAGCCTCCATAGCTATGATATTCCACTGAGGGCTTAGGGCTTTCTCCTTGGATCCTTCCTTTAGCAGCTTTCCAGGATAGAAAATGAACTTGGCAATGACTTCATTACCATGTGTTTTCTGCCTTTGGGGAAGATACTTGCCACTATGGAAATGGTGTGAGAGACACTACAGAGGCTGGAGAGGCTAGAGAAGCTGTAGAAGCTGGAGAGGCTGGAGAGCTGGAGAGGCTGGAGAGGCTGGAGAGACAGATGGGCATATAACAGAGTTCACTGATCTTGCAGATAGTTGGGGTTTGATTCCAGCACCATCATGGTGGCTCACAACTGTCTATTCCAGGAGATCTGACAACCTCCTCTGGTATGCAGAAGAGCTGCAAGCATGTGGTGCATAGACATACATTCAGGCAAAATAAAATACTCATGCATAAAATAAAAATAAACTCTTACAACTTGCCCTATGTTTCAAAATACTTTAATTGGGTTTGCTCTTAGTTGCATTCTTCTTTATTGGGGAGAAACTACCCTCCATTTCTGTATTGTTTTTCTTTTGGACCACTGAACTCATTTCAGGAGATGGGACTCAGTCTCATTTGAATTAAGAGACCATTCTTTTGACACAATCAGATCCATGCATTTCTCTCTATGAAGCATCAAATACTGGTTCAGATGGTGCACTAGATCCATCTACTTCACTCTAAACTTATTCCAATTTAATGTTAACTTTAAGACCTGAGGATATCACTGTGCCTTTATTAAACAAATGAACAACTAAGAAGAAAACTTAACTGCAGCTCATGTCTATAAAAGTGACTCCTTTACCAGTTTCACAGTTCTTAACTATTAAATATTTTGCAACGTACATATAGTATGTTTATTGGGAAAATTCATCAGTTTGAAAACCTCACAGAAAATAGGAATTCCAACCAGGCCAAGCCTCAGATTCCTGTACTCCCAGTGCTCTGGAGGTTGAGGCAGGGGGAGGAGGGGCTACCATATGTCGCAAGCTCAAGGTGGTCCACGACTGTAATAGCATGAACATATTTAAAAGTGGAGGAGAGAGCATGGAATATAGAGTGAGCCCTACTCTCAGTTAATGGTACTGAGCCAAGGACTTTGCTAATCATCACTTCCTTTCTAATGCAAATGGGAGCTTCATTATGTGAAGTAGTAGAAGGTACTGGTTATTGATAAAGAGGCCAATACTTTGTATTCTCAGACTTTGCATGAGAGTTATTAGCGATCTTAATTGGGCTCATTTTAATCTGATTAATACTAACCTGTGCTAGCACTCACTACTTAATTCCACAGGTTACATAATTGTAATCAATGCTAAGGAAAGAAATACTCATGGTGTAAACAGCTTTGTACTATCAAAGTCTGAAACGACCTAAGGCAGTTATGATGGGATACATCACAATTATATCTCCAACTTTAGAGTTTGGTAAATTAAGGTTGACCTTTTATTAGGAAATATAATCTATTGTCACCACCCACTTCATGTGAATATGAAAATTTCTGAAGGGGGAGCAACTGAATAGTGTAAGGAGTGGGAGGGACACTGTGAGAAATGGTGACTCACTGTAGCAACAAGAGGAGCTGTTGGGAGATGTTCATTGTCAACTCCAACATCTAGTATCTTATTGGGAACTAATCCCTGGGCATGTCTGTGAGGAGTATTCCTGACCCACCCTATGGTGCAGAAGTTCCTTTTGTCCATGTGTTGCTTTCATTGGTTAATGAATAAAGACACTGCCTTGGCCTAGTTGATAGGGCAGAACTTAGGTAGGCAGGGAAGACAGAACTGAATGCTGGGAGGAAGAAAAGCAGAGTAGAGAGACACCATGGAGCTGCCAGAATCAGACATGCCAAATCTTTCCTGGTAAGCCACTGCCATGTGGTGATACATAGATTAATAGAAATGAGTTAAATCAAGGTGTAAGAGTTAGCCAATAAGATGTTAGAGCTAATAGGCCAAGCAGTGATTTGATGAACACAGTTTCTGTGTGGTTATTTTGGGGCTAAGCTAGTTGGGTGGCCAGGATGAACAAGCGGCCCTCTCCCTTGCAACAACCCTATTCTAGTTTCATTATTTTGCTGCGACAAGCAACTTTATCAAAAGCAACTGGGGATGGGGGTGGGGGAAGGAAAGGGTTTGTTTGGCTGTTACTCCACATCACTGTTTATCACCATGGGAAGTTGGAACAGGAACTTGAAGCAGAATCCTTGGGAAATGCTGCTTGCTGACTCACTCAAGGCTCCTACGTGCTAGCTTTTCTATATAACTCAAGACCACCTGCTTCTGTCCATTGTCCAGAACGGATGAAGCCCTCCTACATTCTTCTACATCAATTAGTAATCACGGCAATCTCCTATAAACTTTTCAGAAGGCAAATGTGATCAGGCAATTCCTCAAGGGGGCCTTCTCTAAGCTCTAGGCTGTGCCATGATGGCAGCTGAAGCTAACTAGGACCCTTTAAGTAGGCAGCATCAGTCCGTGGGCTGGAGTCCCAATCCGAGTAAGAAGAAAGCAAGCTGACTGCTGGCATCCCCTCTCTCTGCTTCTCTGTGATACAGTGTGACCTGATGCCTCTTTCTCCTGCATACCCTCAAGGCATGATCCAATGAAGCCTTTCATCCTATGAGTTGTTTGCATCAGTTATTTAGGTCATACCTTCAAGAAAAGTAACCAGTCAAGGGGCATTTTATTTACTTTCCATTGCTAATTGAAAACAGCAGTAAAGGTTTCAAATTAATGGTGATAATTTAACTATAATCTAATAGTCACATGTAGTTGAATAATTGAAAAATACAAATAATTCGATGATAACAATAATTGTAATAGTATAATAGCCACAAGATTAAAAATCTGAATTTTAAAAACACTATTTTGATGAGCTTTGGTATATTAAATTATGGTTTGTGATGCATCTAAAAATAATATGTACACGATGATGCCCATGTTCATACTAGGAACTCATCAATATATGCCCATTCATAATTTATATGCCTGTATGCTTTACTTGTATTTTCAGGCATTTGAGTTCAAAGTAGAAGGAAATTTTAGTATTAGACTCAGTCAATTATGTAAATTGGTATGAGAAATTACCCTTGGTTTGGCTTTCATGTCCTGGTGAAACTTGTTCATCTTCCATAATCATAACCAGAATATGGAAAACTTACCCAAATATCTAGTTTAAAAGATGCATATCATCATACTTTTATATTCCCATAGCAAAACATTATGCAAATAAATGAACAAGTATGCAAATGAATGAACAAGTATGCAAATGAATGAATGAATGGAGTCTGGCTTAGAAAGAACTAAATTCACTATTCCATACCCAGGGGAGCAAAGCTCTATTTCTTTTGAAGTAAGTCTAGCTTTCTTTTCTCCTGCCCAACAGGTCTTGTTACTGATTTTGCAGGGGGATAATCTAGTTCATCAACAACATCAAATGATGTACTAGATAATTCTCCCACCTTTATTCATGAGAGCATCCCTAGCAGAATAGTCACGATTTTAAATACGTCATAGAGACAGTTGATCTAATTTAACCTGAACTTAAGATGTTTTATTCTAAGGAGAATTTCTAATTAAGCTCTGGTAGCTGTGGTGTTGGTCTGTTTCCCCAACGTAGGCCAGGTTTAAAATTTTCATGCATAACTTTGGTAGCTCTGCCTGTAAGTATCATGATACTTGTGTAAGACTGCCAAGATTTTTGACATTTTTGTAACATCAATGGACCCTTGCTCTCACGGTATGCTTCTTTATTCTGTTTCAATAGTGAGCTCATAGAAGTCAAACACACAAAGTTCTATCTAATTTCATTTGTGTCTTCAAAGTTCAGAAGAGAATTATGGGTTTTCTCTAAATAATACTGTTTTCTTGGATTTCTGCATTCAGACATAAAAAGCATGCCTTAAAGCACAGAGATTGTAAAATAAAATATTAAGAATTATAGTTTGCTAAATGTTATTACAAAAGTGACAGGCCTACCTGGTGAGAAATAAATTCTGGAAGCTTCTGTGTTAAAGATCTCTGTGTAGATGACTATAGTCACTATGATGATTTTAGTCACCTTGAGTTCTAAGCAAAACCAAATACCCAGTGCTCTGATTGGCAGAATCACACTCATGGGTTTCAGGAATACCAGGAAGCACACACGAAGCTATGAATTGTGTACAGAAAAACAGCAGGAAGTGTGTGTGGCTGGAAGACCATGGTCCCTGGTCTTTAAGAAGAGACACAGCAGGTTAGCTAGCTGGAAGAGGAAGTCTGCAGTCTGCCCTCGACTGTTGCAAAAGAATCATATCTCAACTATTGACTACCATGTTCATTTGCCCTGTGTGATATTTCCCAGGAGTTCCCATTTTTAATCAATTAATTTATTTATTTTGTTTGCCTATCAAAGGACAAATGGTGTCCCCTGAAAATGACGGTCCATTATCACTAACGCTTGTAGCACTTCCCCTGAGTATCGGGACTGTGTTCTGGATACCCACGGCATGCCAGATGTTTTCAAATCTCACATAACCAAGTGACCCAAGATTTATCATATTTATGTATGTAGGTTACACCCCTCGAAGAAATCCCAAACAAGCAATGCACAGACAGGAGAGCTTAGGTGTTTGTTTCAAAGTCACACAATAGCTGTTCAGTGGCAGAGAGCACACCGACTTCCCTGTCACTTTTGCCCTGTGTCTCCCTGACAATGCCTTATTGAACAAGGTAGGAAGGACATACCCAGCAGAAAGGACTCCTTGACTTTTCCTCCATGAACCAGATGGATTTTGTTTTATGACTTAATGTATGTGTCCTAAGGAAGCTATCTTAAATCGTTCCACTTTGAAAATCATTGCCATACCCCTTACTATCTGAAGAATTACTATAGAGAGGCTGTGAATCAGAGAATTAATTTTTTCTCTTTCAGGGATGAAGACAGAACTTGTGGCTTTATTCATGTTAGGGAAGCCCATTAGAGATGTGTCTCCATGCTCACAGTGCTAATTTTTAATAAATTTCGTTACTGGTTCGGAAATTAAAACTATTAATTTTTTGAGATTCACTAAGCACCTTTTCTCTTTAAGAGCTCACTAGGGACTAACTTAAGAGTAAGGACGGCCCTACTGAAGAAAAGTCCATTTACTGGTGTTTGGAATTTTACTGTCTCTTTCTATTGTACTGTGCCTTCCACAGAAGTGTAAAAGGAAGGATGGATTGAAGATGTCGTATCAATGCCTGGGTAAAGACTCAGGGACCTGGAAGCTGCCACTCATAAATTTATTTATTTTGAAATTTGTGAAAACTGTATGCCTACTCAGGAGTATGTAGCTAGTTTAACAGGCTCTTTTCTGTTTTGGTGTTGCAAACAATTTTCTCAGAATCCCACGTTGTACTTACTAATGCATGCTGACAGAAACGGTCCGTCTCTCTTAGAGGGAAGTAGACAGTTGCTGAAGTAATCAATGAAGGGAGGCAGAATTAACAATGGCAGGATGCTGATGGCATTCATTAGTGCAATTGGCAGAGGAAATCCACCCAAGTTCCGGTTGGAATTCATGGTCTGAAGATAATATCCTGAAGGGATCTGCATTCGAGGAAGAGGGGAGTTAGCCAGTGGCTTACCTTTGGAGGAGGGTGCTCTGTCAGATGCCTCCTCCTCATGTCTCTTAGTTTTTTCCAGAATCAGTTCTGATCCCAGAGGCCATGCTCAGCCCAATGACAATGCTACTGATGGTGAGAACTTTGTTTTGACATTTAGTTCACCTTCATGACTTTGCTATTAAAGCCACAGGTAAGGAATCAAATTTCATAAATTCTTCATACTCAAATGGACTAAGTTTTCATAAACATTAGAGCAAAGTCACCAGAAAGTGGGAAAGGGTGTCTGCTTTCACTCTGATGAAGTGAAAAGGAGGGCCTAGAATAGACATCTAGGCTGGCAACAAAACGGGATTTATTTATTTTTTCCAAGAGGGGACAATAGAGAGACACATTGATCTCTGTAGACTATCTCTGCGAGCTTCCCACAAGGGTTTTTTTTCCTAGCCTCAGTCAAGCAACAAGAAGGAAGAAACAAAATCAACGTTTCTGTGCTTGTGGCTTCTGTTTATCTGCTTTCATTGACACTTTATGTGTATGGGAGGGCTCTTTGCTTGAACGTTTGTCTGTGTACAGCGTACATACAGTACCGACAGGCCAGAGAGGGCACCGGATCTCTCTGGACCTGGAATTATAGAAGGTTGTGAGGTGCTACATGGGGGCTGGAAGTTGAATCTAAGCCCTCTGCAAGAGCAACAGATGTTCTTTATGGCTGGTCCATCTCTCTTCAGCCCTGTTACTTTTAAAATGATTCTGGTGTGCCAATTGTTGTGGTTTTCCATGTGAAGTGTTCAGTCCCCCAAAGAAAGATGTCCATGGAGAGTTGGTACCCAGAGCATAGTGATGTTTTGGGAGATTGTGAATCCCTTGAGACTGGAATCCTAACTGGAGAAAGTGCACAACACAGGGTGGGATTTGAGGTTTGATGGCTGTCTCCATCTCCTGTCTGGTCTAAGTGTTCTGACTGCAGAGGCAATTCTGCCAACTGCTTCCTGTTCTCTTTGTCATAATGCTGTGTCCCTTCTTGAACTGGGAGCCAAAATGAGCCTCTCCTCCTCTGAGCTGTGCCAGGCATTTTATCGCAGTGATGAGACAGGTCACTGAGGGGCTGGAGAGATGACTCAGTGGATAAGAGCACTGACTGCTCTTCTAGAGGTCCTGGGTGCAATTCCCAGCACCCATATGATAGCTCACAACTGTCTGAAACTCCAGTCTGAGCATGTGACATCTTCACCCAGACATACATGCAGGCAAAACACTAATGCACATAAAATAAATAAAGAAATCCTAAAAAAGGAAAGGAAAGGAAAGGAAAGGAAGGAAGGAAGGAAGGAAGGAAGGAAGGAAGGAAGGAAGGAAGGAAGGAAGGTGACTGATACACTAGCTCACCTCAACAGACCTGTTGAGGAACTGTGTGGAACAGACCTGTATATTAATACAAAAGATGACAGACTTTTTAAATTTCCTTGCTCCACCTCATAATTTCAATCAACCACAAAACCTTTTTCATAATTAAGGAAACCCACATGATAACTGGAAACCCCCATGTGTAGTAAGAGCTGCGGGCCTGCTTTTCATCCCACCCGGCTCCCGCCTGGCTAGCTTTACACCAGAAATAACAACACACAAACTGTGTTCTTTTTTTAAAAATATTTATTTATTTACTATGTATACAACATTCTGCCTCCATGTATGCCTGCAGGCCAGAAGAGGGTACCAGACCTCATTACAGATGGTTGTGAGCCACCATGTGGTTGCTGGGAATTGAACTCAGGACCTCGGGAAGAGCAGGCAATGCTCTTAACCACTGAGCCATCTCTCCAGCCCAACAAACTGTATTCTTTTAAACACTGCTTGACTCATTATATCTAGCCTCTTCTAGGCTAACTCTCGCACCTGGAGTAGCCCATTTCTAATAATGTGTGTAGCACCCCAAGATGTGCTTACTGGGAAGATTCTAGCCAGCGGCCATCCTGGGTCGGAGCTGCCTGGGAGAGAGGAGCCTGGCATCTGTCTGAGGCGTCTGCCCCAGAGAGGAGAGCTATCGAGTTTGAGCTCACTTCCTTTTCCTCCCAGCATTCTGTTCTGGCTACTCCACCCACCTAAGGGATGGCCTATCAAAATGGGCCAAGGCAGTTTGTTTATTACCAATGACCTTCCTCCATCACTCATGCTAATTAAATCCCTAACACTAGCTTCTGGTCTCTTCTCATATGCCAAGCCCTGAGGAGTCACGATACTGGAAACAAGAGCTCATGGCTTGGGCATTGTTTCACTCTCTCTAAATTCTTCAGTGGCACATAAGATGTTTTTGATTCCCAGCAGTAACCCAAGCCACTGGGAAGCACAGAGTTAAGGCCTGCATGCCACTCCCTCGAGGAACGGCTTTTGCAAACTGCTTTTTAGACAGTAGCAGAACTGGCAGGAGAGTCCTGCCTTCCCATCACCCAGGAGAGACACTTGGCTCAAACCCGCGCATCAGAGCTTCTCGCTGAATTCCTCACTGACCCCTTCTCTCTAGTCAGTTGTACAAACTGGGAGTTTGGCTAGAGTCAAAAGAGTCAGTGCCGTTGGTAACCAACTGACCAATGGGAAAAGGCAACTCTTACTTTGTCAACTGCCTAAACACAGGGCTGGACCACATTTTCTTATGGCTTCTGCCTCTCTGCACACAACACGTCCTGATAATTTATCTCCCAGCTTTTAATGGGATACTTGGGGTAATATACAGGTCTTGCTTTGGTTGAGCTCCAGACGGCAAGAGTGAAGGGTGCATTAGCTATTTCTGCTCTGCTTCTGTGCAGTTATGACACACACACCCCAATCTGAGGGAAATGAACGATGGATGTGTGGTTTAAAAAGTGCTGGCAGCTGAATAAGGTTTAAGACTGAGTGGCTCCTAGCATCAGAGCAAGTTTCTGTTACTGATTTCAAATGAGAATTATTGTTAATAGGAATAAAGTTATTATCAGCATGAATCACAGACACTGAAGCCTGTTAACTTAATAATGTTGCAAATGTGTCATTAATCTTCAGCGAAGAGATATTAATATATTGCCTAATCCAAGAAAAGGCTGTGGTGTCTTGAAAGCTTGAAATCATTTCTGCTTCTGCCTCGAGTTCTGAAATCCTCCCCTATTTAAAATTTTAAATACTTTTATTTCACACAGACCTCTGAGTATTCAGAAGTAATTGCTGTCAATAGAGATTCATTTTCACCTTCGAGTGGCCCTAATGTCAAATGGCAACCTTGTCGGCCTTAATATCAACATATTTTAAATATATGTCTTGAACCTGAAGGTCAATAATTGCCACTAAATTTAAAATATGGAATTCTGGGATGTTTTATTCCTGGTGCTTTGATTGTCTTCGTGCTGGTGATTATTTTATCTGGAAGCAAAATCTAGTCTTCGCCTATCCTAATGGAAGTTCCAACCTAGAGAAGGATGCTCTAGCATTTTCTTTCAATTTCTTGCAAAACATCACTCTATATAAGGTTGGTACCCACATAGTTTGTATCAAAATATTTCATAATGCATCAGAGAGGTGTTGTGGGCAATAGTAATAGGCTTGGATATCAGCCTTGAGTTAGGGCAACCATCCTACCATACAGAAACAAATCCAAGGTTATGTAGTCTTTCTATTCTCTGGAATCTTAGGCATTTATTCTAAAAACAAGGTCTCAATGTATAACCAGGTGTCTAGCCTAGCCTTGAACTCACTATGTGTCCCAGGCTGGCATTGAACCCACAGCAACCCTGCTGCTTCGGCCTCCCTAATGCAGTGTGGTTACACACACGAGTTGTTACATTAGCTGCTCAGTCTCTGATGTGTGGTAATGACAGTGGCTGGGCAAACATCCTGCGATGATAAAGTTAGACACCCAGAAGCCTAGTTGGTGAGATGCTCAGCTGGTCAGGGGACTGGCCCTTGAGGCTGACGATCTGAATTTGATCTCAGGAACCCTCAGGGTAACGTGTGAGAAATGACTCCTGTGTGCTGTCTTTGACCTCCCCCTTCCCTAGACCATAGCAGGCAGACATGTTCCCCATCAAGTAAATGTAGATATTTGGTTTTTTTTTTTTTGTTTTTTGAGACAGGGTTTCTCTGTGGTTTTGGAGCCTGTCCTGGAACTAGCTCTGTAGACCAGGCTGGTCTCGAACTCACAGAGATCCGCCTGCCTCTGCCTCCCGAATGCTCGGATTAAAGGCGTGCGCCACCACCGCCCTGCTAAATGTAGATATTTGTAAACCATCTTTAAGAAGCTGTGGTGATTAATAAATTATCAATAAGTACTTGAGCTTTTCTTCAGTAAAATGGGCATTTATTTCCTTAAAATTTAGCTTACTAACTTTTTCTTTACTTGTACAGCCCACCCATGTTGCTGCAAATTACACTTCACTCATGAAAAAAGAGTTCACTGGTGTGTGTGTGTGCGCGCACACACACACACACAGAGAGAGAGAGAGACAGAGAGACAGAGACAGAGACAGAGAGAAAGCAGAAGGAAAAGTAGATGGGTACTATATGGGAAGAGGAAAGGGGCAGAGAAGTGTGGAAGGGGATGAAAGCAGGTTATGTGGGGATGTGACTAAAACCAAAGTTACCAAAATGTGTTGTATTTACATCAAAATACAAAATATAGACACTCTCCCAGAAAAGGTTCAAGCTGAGTGGAGAGAAATAAAAGTTGCTGCTCTCCCATGAAGACAGGGAATCAAAAATTTGTGGTCTTGGCACAGAGGGTTTACGGCTAGCTACGGACTGCTTAGTAGCTCGGCACTCAGCATTATTTCTCAGGTTTGGTGCCTTTTTAACAAGGACTGCATAAGTGGGGAAGGCTTCTGCGTTGTGTTGTTTTGAGGCCTGCTACTATTTGTACAGCCGGGAGGACTCTCCCATTCTCTATGGCTCCTGTGCACTGTTTGGACCAGGGGTTAACAAGCTTTCCTGGAAGGGGTCAGGTGATGATGATGATCTGCACAGGGGTTCTTTGGCAACTTTTTAGTTCTGCTACCTTTGGACATGAGCAGCCGCAGATATAACAAACCAATGGGCCTGGCAGTGTTCTAATAAAACTTTATTAGTAGGTGGCAACGTTTAACTTCCATATAATTTTTAAGCAACACCAACTACTCTTCCCCAATGGTGTAAAATATTGAAGCCATGCTAACTTTCACTATATACAAAAATGAAAAGGAGCACCAAGAGATGGCTCCAAGGATAGAGGCACTTGCCACAGAGACATGGGGATCTGGGTTCAATCCCCAGAACCCATAGAAATGTGGGAGAAAAAAATCAACTTCTGCTGTCCTCTGACATCTGTGTGAGCACCAAGCCATGTATGCATCCCCTCCCACACCATGCACTTAGGCACATGTAATAATGACAAAAATTACAAAAATAGACCATGGACTGTGGTTAGCTGGGTGTATTGTTTACTGTTCTATTGCTGGGATAAAACTGTGGACCAAAGCTACTTCAGAAAGAGAGGGTGTGTTTTAACTCAGTGCTCTAGAGAGCCTGTGAACAGTCTGGGCATGGTAGCAGGAGCAGACCACGCTGCCTGATCACACTTTTACCTACACACGGGAAACATAGGAAAACCAGAAAAGCAAAGGACACTGTCGCTAAGACACAAAGGCAACCCACTGACTGGGAGAAGATCTTCACTAACCCCGCAACTGACAAAGGTCTGATCTCCAAAATATATAAAGAACTCAAGAAACTAGACCGTAAAAGGCTAATCAACCCAATTATAAAATGGGGCACAGAGAATTCTCTACAGGAGATTCAAATGGCCAAAAGACACTTAAGGTCATGCTCAACTTCCTTAGCGATCAGGGAAATGCAAATCAAGACAACTTTAAGATACCATCTTACACCTGTCAGAATGGCTAAAATAAAACACCAATGATAGCCTTTGATGGAGAGGTTGTGGAGAAAGGGGTACACTCATCCATTGCTGGTGGGAATGCAAACTTGTGCAACCACTTTGGAAAGCAGTGTGGCAGTTTCTCAGGAAATTCGGGATCAACTTACCCCTGGACCCAGCAATACCACTCTTGGGAATATACCTAAGAGAGGCCTTATCATACAACAAAAGTATATGCTC
The DNA here is from genome assembly GCF_000317375.1 of Microtus ochrogaster. Taxonomy (NCBI): domain Eukaryota; kingdom Metazoa; phylum Chordata; class Mammalia; order Rodentia; family Cricetidae; genus Microtus; species Microtus ochrogaster. Next base: position 4,399,423 of record NW_004949097.1, read on the forward strand.
TACGATGTTCATAGCAGCATTGTTTGTAATAGCCAGAACCTGGAAACAACCTAGATGCCCTTCAATGGAAGAATGGATGAAGAAAGTATGGAATATATACATATTAGAGTACTACTCAGCAGTAAAAAACAAGGACTTCTTGAATTTTGCATACAAATGGATGGAAATAGAAAACACTATCCTGAGTGAGGTAAGCCAGACCCAAAAAGAAGAACATGGGATGTACTCACTCATATTTGGTTTCTAGCCATAAACAAAGGACATTGAGCCTATAATTAGTGGTCCTAGAGAAGCTAAATAAGGAGAACCCCCAAAAAAACATATAGGCATCATCCTGAATATTAACCTTCATCAGGCGATGAAAGGAGACAGAGACAGAGACTCACATTGGAGCACCGGACAGAAATCTCAAGGTCCAAATCAGGAGCAGAAGGAGAGAGAGCAGGAGCAAGGAACTCAGGACCGCGAGGGGTGCACCCACACTCTGGGATAATGGGGATGTTCTACTGGGAACTCACCAAGGCCAGCTGGCCTGGGTCTGGAAAAGCCTGGGATAAAACTGGATTCTCTGAACATAGCGGACAATGAGGACTACTGAGAACTCAAGAACAATGGTAATGGGTTTCTGATCCTACTGCATGCACTGGCTTTGTGGGAGCCTAGGCAGTTTGGATGCTCAACTTGCTAGACCTGGATGGAGGTGGGGGTTCCTTGGACTTCCCACAGGACAGGGAACCCTGATTGCTCTTCGGGCTGAGGGGGGGGACTTAATTGGGGGAAGGGGAGGGAAATGGGAGGCTGTGGAGGGGAAGAGACAGAAATCTTTAATAAATAAATAAATTAAAAAAAAAAGAAAACCAGAAACTGTAGCGAGGCTACAGACTCTCAAAATTCGCCCCCAGCGATGTAATTCCTCCAGCAAAGCTCTGCCTCCTCAAATGCTGTCACCTAATGGGGGCCAAAATTTCACACACATGAGCCTATGGGAGGCTTTTCACATTTAAATCCTCACCTGAGGTCTACAGGAGCAGGCATGGACTGTTCTGAGAGTCACTGCCTCTTCCACCCCCTCCTTCACCCCTGTTAACTGACAGACTGCCTCTTCAACATCAAATCACTTAACTTTACAGATGTCTTCTTTAGCAAATGGAGCTGGAGTTAGGCAAACTTTTCCCTGTGTAATGTTCTGTGATTGATGCATACAACTCAGGTGTTAGCTTTCTAAGCTCTACATTGGAGTTGGAGTGGTCATCAAGAAAGTTCTGAGTTTGTTCAATGACTTTTATAATTGCCTCCTTTTGCCCTATTTATGATTTGATCTTTGATTATAGCTGCATGAATTTGTTTAAATTCACATTTAATCTACAAAAGACACCTTGGGTTTAGCATTTTCTCTTTGATTTGCTCCCAGCATAAGGACTGATTCCCTGAAGGCTAATATGAGAGCGGGAAGGGCATCGTTTACTCCTAACTAAGAGTTAGTGAAGGCGGGGTTGCTTTCTAAAGGTTTAATGGGTTCGGGGAGAGGCTCAAATCTTTGGTCAAAGGGAGTTTGGGAATTGCCTCTGGGTCTTGAGATTCTAAAGACTATGCACTCTGAGACACCATCTGCTCCTTTCACCTGACACGGACAGTCCTACGAGATGATCCCACCCAGGGTCTCCTCAATAATTTCAGCTTGACTGCCCTGAGCTCTTAAAACCAGGGACCGCACTGTTCAGAAGGTAGGACAAAGGCTCAGAATGTGTTTGAAAGTGCCTGCTCAGGTGTTGTGGTTTGTATGTGGAATGTCTCCCCTTGGTCTGCAGATGGTGGTGCTGTTTGGGAAGGTTGTGGTAACTTCAGGAGGTGGAGGAAATGGGTCATGGAAGGAGGGTACATGCTTTCCTAGAGCCAGCCTCACTTCCTGTCTGCAGATTGTACCCGATATAATGCTGTCGGTCCTTCCGCTCTGCTACAGACCCTACCCCCTCAAACTGAACCCAGATAAATCTTGCCTTCTGTAAGTGACTTTTGTCAGCTATTTCGTCACAGCCATGAGAAAAGTGACTAACTCAGGCTGAAAACACACGAAGTCGCTTTGTTGTCTTCGGTGTCTGTCGACTGTCCTCCTTACCTGCATGAGGCACATTCTGTATATGAGCTGGGAACCGAAGAGAGGCCAAAGGGTGGAGAAGACAAGTTCTGTGTCTTCCCCCTGGAGTTCTCTGTGGCGTCTGCCGTGTATTTGCATGGCACGGTCTGACCGACTTGTTCTATCTCGTCCAAGGTGGCAGTGTGGCAGGCAACATTTTTTCAGGGCTGTAACAACCACGCCAGAGACAGTCAGGAGGGAGCAACCTGCAAAGCATTGAAGACAGCGTGTGTTAGCCCAGAGATGGCTCCTTAGCCCTCTCAGACACAAATGGAGACCTGATATTCCTGAGGACAAAAGGTGGTAAAAGTGGCGTAGAAGAGCTTCACTCCTGAGGAGTTGGGTTCAAAGGCACCGCTGGCAGAATAGCTTCCTGATGACCAGCCCAGGGTGCAGCCTGACAGGCGATGTAAAAAATGAAAAAGGTAAGATCAATGGGGACACATTAGAAAAGAAGTGACAACATACAACGGCAGAGTAGAGAATTTCAGAGTCTCTAAGAAGTCTCTAACTTCGCTCATTAATGAATAAGAGAACCTGGGAATTCTTTTACATCTTTTACTCCGGAACCAGGACTATTCTGTAAAATATAAATAGCCTTCATTTTACTTGGCAGGTAGCTGTTGGTTCTTTTATTTTGACACAGAGATGAAGGCAAATGTATTCTTTTCTTTGCCTTTACCCTTGAATTTCAGATGTAACATTAAATGTTGAACTCTTTAAATGCCTTTATGAATGTTGACAATGGTACTGAAAAGCCAGGCTCTATTAGTTGACTTTCCCAGGATTTCCCTCTACGTTGATATGCAGGATGCCTTAGCATCAGAAATGTCACACTGCCTCCGTTGTTAGCAGTTGCCTCGTCCCAGTCACTTGAACTTCACCCTAGCTTTTTTTTATGTTTTTTAGATCGTACAGAAAATTTGTCTCTCTTAGGAGTTTCTGCTATCCCGACAAGGAAAATACTCACACTGTGTAATCTAACTGTGTCATGTTGACTGTGACTTTTTTCCTCCATAATACTGACTTTCACCAGACAAATCCTTCCACAAATTATAGAGACTGAATTTTGGTTACAGGAAAAATAGTACAATCCACGCAAAAACATCTGAGTTTCTCTCAGTAGGTCAGCCAGAGGCACTCAAAAGACAATTTGAATCATCTGACTGTCTCCAAGTTTCCCATAAGAAAGCCCTGCGTAAGATGAATGCTAGGCAGATTCATTCAGATGCCACACACTATTGGCTGTTCTATTTAAATAAGGAATACCTATGAACATCTCTTTTTATGGCTATGAAGTTGGCTATATTGATTCCATCTGATCTTTTCCGTAAGACCTGTAATAGGCTGATTATGTCAGCCTTTGATTAATTGAGGAGCTGGGGGCCTGGTAATTGAATATGCACCCTTTCACCTCAAGTCACTGAATCAAATCCAGCCCAAATTGGTAGTGACCATGAATGATTATACTTGTGACTCTCTGGTGGCCTCTGTGAAGTATCTTTAGGTCACATGGAAGAGCGTCGTGTGATAATTGCTGACAGGAGAGCCATTCAGATCCATGGGCTTTGTCACCTCTTCCTGACCACTGTTTCCAAGCACAGAGGAAGGCTGAGGATTGGCCCAAGGAGACAGAAACATGTAGGTGTTGCCATACTCGTGTCCCTTAGAGAAGAAGTAATAAGGAAAGGGCTTCATGGTTGCAGCATGAATGGCTCCATCATTGTCAGAGCACAGCCTGCTCTATCATGAGGTGTTCCGAGCCATTTCAGTGAGGTCACTTCAGGTTTAAGTAAAATGAGAGCTGGGTGTGTGATGATGGAGTCTGGAGTTGAACGTGGGCAGGCCTGGGCTAATGACAACCTTGACATTTCTTACAGCTTTGCTTGTGTTGCTGGGTGTGTGAGGATGAAGCCTAGAGGTTGAAAGTAGGTAGGCCTGAGCTAAATGACTTAACTTTGACATTTTATTGTAGTTTTGCTTGCATTGCTTTTCAGCTCACACTCTGTTTGCTTGTGCTAGCTAGTTTTATGTCAACCAACACCAACTAGAGGCATCTGGGAAGAGGGAATCTCAATTGACACGATGTCCTCACCAGACTGGCCTGTGGAGCATTTTCTTGTTTGATGACTGATGTGGGCGTGTCCAGTTCTCTGTGGGCGGTATCGCTGCTGCGCTTATGGCCCTGAGTGCCTTAAAAAGCTACTAGGAACAATCTAGTAAGCAGTGTTCCTCCATGGTCTCTGCTCCGTTCCTGCTTTCAGGTTCCTGCCCTGAACTCTTTTAGTGATGGAGCGTTATGAGTACATTGAAGCTGAAACCCTTTTCCTCCAATTTGCTTTTGGTCATTGTGTTTTTGTTACAGAAATAGGAACTATAACTAAAACACTGATCAATTCTTGAAAAAAATACAGTGCTATGTAAACATCAGGGTTATGATGATTCGTTTTGATCCAAATGACTCCAGGTTTTCAGACAGTCTTCATCATTAAATGGTAATTATTTGTAGAAGGCAAGTCATTAGTCTTTTTTCTTTTCTCCTAAAGACATTTTCTTTACTTTTCTCCCAAGTTTAAAAATTCAAGGTCTTGTATTAAATATGTGTTTTAAATGGACCATAATTTTATTATAAACCAGGCATACTTCATTGTGAGATAAAAATTGAATTTACTTCTAATAGATGCTAAAAAGATTTCTGAAATCTTCTTAAACAATTCAATATTGCTATCATATTATTTATAAAGAAAGATAGCTGAGATTGGTGATTTACTGAACTTTGTTAACATATAGTTATCCTCCTGGCTATGGGAAGCAGACAAGATTGCCGGGCAAAAAACTGGGATCTTGGGGGTGGGACGGGATAGGGGTAAGGGGAGAGGGGGAGAGAAAAGTGAGAAGGGGAGGATGGGGGGAACTGGGGAAACGGGATGATTGGGATATAGGAGGGTTGGATAGGGGAGCAGGGAAGCACATATCTTAGTTAAGGGAGCCACCTTAGGGTTGGCAAGAGTCTCGAACCTAGAGTGGCTCCCAGGAGCCCCGGGCGATGTCCCCAGTTAGTTCCTTGGGCAGCTGGGGATAGGGAACCTGAAATGACCCTATCCTATAGCCATACTGATGAATATCTTGCATATCATCATAGAACCTTCATCTGGCGATGGATGGAAATAGAGACAGAGACCCACACTGGAGCACCAGACTGAGCTCCCAAGATCCCAATGAGGAGCAGAAGGAAGGAGAACATGAGCAAGGAAGTCAGGACCACGAGGGGCGCACCCACCCACTGAGACAATGGGACTGATCTATTGGGAGCTCACCAAGGCCAGCTGGTCTGTGACTGAAAAAGCAAGGGATAAAACCAGACTCTCTGAACATGGCGGACAATGAGGGTGGATGAGAAGCCAAGGACAATGGCACAAGGTTTTGATCCTACTTCATGTTCTGGCTTTGTGGGAGCCTAGGCAGTTTGGATGTTCACCTTCCTAGACCTGGATGGAGGGGGAAGGACCTTGGATTTTCCACGGGGCAGGGAACCCTGACTGCTCTTTGGACTGGAGAGAGAGGGGGAGAGGAGTGGGGGAGGGGGACAGGGGCAGGAGGAGAGGGAGGGAAATGGGAGGCTGGGAGGAGGCGGAATTTTTTTTTATCTTTTCAATAAAAAACAATCAGTTTTGGGGATGGAGAGATGTCTCTGTGTTTGTTAGTACTTATCATTCTTCCAGAGGACCCAGGTTAGGGGCCCCAGTACCCACTGGTGGCTCAGAACTGTCTGTAACTCCAGCTCCAGGGATCTGATGACCTCTTCTGGCCTCATGGGCATACACCCCACCCTTACAGAAATATAGACAAAACTAAAAATAATCTTTTAAAAAACAGATCAGTTAGGAAGACTCTCCCAGATGTCTGCCATCCCTTCACTTGGAAGGTGGAAGCAGGAACTGTATTAGAGCCTGTCTTATAAAACAAAGAAAATTCTCAAGTAAGATTGCCAAAATGTGCGTGAAATACACTAAAAATTAAATATAAGAAAGTTATAAAATGATATGCCCTGGCAGCTTGTTTGATCTATTAGATATCAGATGTAACTTCCACAAGCATTTCTACACGCATCTTCCACTGTATATTTTTTATTTTATAGTAGCGATGATTCTCAGGCCAGCAGCAGTGCTCTGTGGACTAGGTTGTAACAGTACTTTGGAAAATAAATTCAGTGAAAGAAAATTGAATCTGATACAATGAGACAAAACGAATAAACTCAAAGAGGCTGAAAGCCAGGGAATGAATGAACGACGGTAATTTCTAAAATTCCTGCTGCCACAGAAAACACCCAATGTATCTCCATGAAGTGAGGATAAGATCATTCAGTCTCCATATTTAGTGTAAACCAGGGGCTCTCTTTGTCTTTGGCATGATGGCAGCGAGCAAGGATCACAAACCCGCAAGTCTTCTTGGTGCTCCCAGAGACACTGTGAGTAGGAAGCTCCTTACATGACTATGGTGGCAATGCAATGGGATGATATGATAGAAACCTACTAGGGATGACATGGACTGAGGACTGAGGACTAGGAAGTAAGCAGCATCACGTGGAGGAAACAGGCCAGCAGAGGTGAGCTGGGACATTGTGAGCAGCAATCGAGGCTCTGAGGGGGGAGGAATTAATGAGAAGAATATCGTGAAAGATAAAGTCCACTGCTTGTTAGAGGCCAGACGACACAGATTGTGGGAGGGATGTATAGTCCACCCTCCGAAGGGTTAGAAACCACTATGAGGTTGTAAGTGGGAGAGAGATAGCGTATAACTCACATTTTAAAAAGCCACTCTGGAACCTTAGAACATTGCTGTAGGAATTTCTACCACCAGTAGCATTTAAGTTTCCTGCCCACTTGACCATGGCCTCTTATACTATATTTGCCAATGTAAAGCATGCGACCTGTCTCTCTCTCTTCTGACCGTGGCATTTGGTTGCTCTTCCCTGTTTGAGCAGAGCATTGAGATCTGTGAGTCTACCCCTAAATAAATAACCCATAATTATATTCGATTCTGAACTAGTGTGGGATTTCTTTTTAGAGTCCTTCTTCAGAACACTCAGCCCTAAATGGGATGTCTCCATCAAATCCCTCTCCCTAGAGCTCAGGGAACCCATTTGAAGGGGAGGTGAAAAGAGCAGCATTCTAGGCAGAGAGAATGGGGATGGAGGACGCTAGGAGTACAAGGTCCTCTGAATGAACATAAGCAAAGCTCATATTTCACAGAGATTATGGCAGCATGCACAGGGCCTGCATAGGTCTGTACAAGCTCCTCTGTGAGTATACTATGACTTCTAGATTAGTGTTTTTATGGGATTCTTGAGTGTGCTATGAATGAGTAGGTCTCTGATTCTTTCTCTATCTATCTGTCTGTCTATCTGTCTATCATCTATCTGTCTGTCTATCTATCTATCTATCTATCTATCTATCTATCTATCTATCTGTCTATCTGTCTATCATCTATCTATCTATCTATCTATCTATCTATCTATCTATCTATCTATCTATCTATCATCTATCTATATTTTTGTCTTATCTTACTTTGATATGATAGTTTTTGTTTTATCTTAATATATTTTATTTTATTATATATATTTTAAATGAATTAACTTTATAAAAAGCTACCCTGGGGCCTGGTTTGTGACTCAATTATAGAAGGCTCCCCTAACATGTATGAGGATTTGAGCTTGCTTCTTAGAACTGAAAATATAAATGGTAAAAGAAAAGAAAAACCCTTGAAGCTGATGACTGATAGATTTCTGGGAATGAGATAGGAAAGCAGAAATCAGATAGGAGATAGTGGTGATGTGGACAGGACAGGAGTGGGAGCGAAGAGACAGAAGAAGGGAGAAGAATGGACTATGTTTTCAGCAATCAGTAGAATCTTCTGATGTCTGAGGGTAAGGAAATGGGAGAGACAAGTAGAGTGGAAGATGGCTGCATTTCCCCTTGAACAGTGGGATGTTGGTGACGTATCATGAAGGTTACAAGAACTTAGTGTGAGCTGGTGGTCATGGTAGGGCACACCTTTAATTTCAACACTTGGAAGGCAATGGGAGACAGATCTCTGTGAGTTCACAGGCACTCTGGTTTACATTGTGAGTTCCAGGCCAACCAGGACCATGTAGTAAGATGAGAGAGAAAGACAGAGACAGAAGCAGAGGCAGAGAGAGACAGAGACAGAGAGATAGAGGAAGAGATAGGGAGGGAGGGAGAAAGGGAGAGATAGAGGGAGGGAAAGAGGGAGGGAGAGAGAGAGTTTGCAGTTGGGTGAACTAGGAGTTGGGTTGGGGTCACATTTGAAACACCACTCGATCACTAAGTCTAAAAATCAAATAAAAAGTGATGTACTTTTCAAGGCTGGACAAAAGGTGGATGTGGAGCTGAGAGGCCTGTGGCTACCACTAAAGGCTGGGGCTTGGGGACACTGGAAGAGGAAGGCATGGATAGAAAAGAGGCATGGTTCCTGAAAGAAATCCTGGGCCTCAGTTGTCATCAGGCTATCTAAGCCCGGAAGGGGCAGAAGGACTGAAGAGGAGAACCAAAGGCAAGATGTGCTGTAGCTGAAAGAGGGAAGGAGCTCAGCATGAGGGAACCCTAGCTGGTTGGCAGAGCAGTCTCAAAAAGTCAGTCTGAAAAAGGAGCTGGCAGATAATGTGTCTGCTGGGGCATGGGAACTGCCCCCATCATTGTAGTTTGCACTGTTGAAATAATCTACATATGCATGCTGCGCCACCTCTATGGATTAACCCATTACGCTTAATAGAAAGCTCATATCTGTTGTCCAAATAACTGTGAGTGTCATGGACACTCAGCATTTAAGAAAATTCCATTGTCATTGTAGTTCTTAGATTGTTTTTGTGTGCCCAGGGCAGAAAAGGGAAGTAAGGAAAAAGAAAAAAAAAACAAAACAAAACAAACAAAAAAGGTAACAATAACAAAAACCTCTGTCTGGAATGAATATTCAGTCGAGATGTGAAGCTCTGGCTTAAATGCCCAGGACACACACAACGGTTGTGCACATTATAAGATGAAACAGTTGAGCCATTTTAAATATTTTATTGCAAAACCCAAGGATGACATCTATTGCTACTTAAAAAAAACTTTTAGGAAGCCATTTTCCTCTTTGTACCTTTAAGTCCTTGGCTCTTATGTTCTGCTCCTCTGACCTTGATCTAATCATGAATATCTATGGTACTTAATTATAATAAAAAAAACCGCCTACATTGCACTCTGCATGGTAGAGGCATATTTTTTCTCCTTTGGTCACCTGCCAGTTCTCAAAATTATAGCAGTGGGAAGAAATGCAAATGAAGGGCCTGCTTGACAGCTAAGCATAATGGGAGGCACGGTCCACATCTGAAAAGTTACCTTAATATAAAAGGTAGCATGGAGAAAAACCATTTCTTTAAGGTCACCTATGGCTTTGAATTATAGCTTTGAGAGATTTCCAATTTAGTCATCAGAGAGGAAGAAGCCAAAATAAGGATTATATCCTTTGCTGGAGAAAGATGGAGCTTTACCTCACAACCATTGGGCGATCCAGCAAAGCAGAAACCACAAACAAAACCATCAAAGGAAAAACGAAAGCATCCATTCCCACATAGCAGTCGTATAGAGAGACTTTCATGGATAAGTGACACTGGAGAATGATTCCGCTGAGTGACAGTGATGGATGGGGTGACACTGCTGAGTGACATTCGTAAATAGAACACTTCATGATGTTTCTTATGCTGGTGACTATGCATCTGAACAGGATAGGCAGGAACAGGTCAGAAAGAAGGTAGGGTTAAGCAAGACAAACAGAAAGCCTGATAGAGGGAACAATGAAAATTGCCACAATTCAAGATGCAATGAAGATGACTTATCCAACCAAGGTCAATGACAGGGACTTTCTAGTAAGGGAGAATGGACTAACTTGATAGTAATATAGACAGAAGATGCATTTATTCCTAAAATCTATCTGAATATCACTTCCAATAGTTCAAAGTCAAAAAACACAATATTAAAACTAAAAGAAAGCATTTTACTAATCCAAAGTTTAAAAAAATCCAACTTATTCTACCATATCTCAGAATCTACAAGAAACAAAAGAGAGGGTAGATACATTTGATTATAAAATTAAACCTGTCTACAAAGCTAGTTCCAGGACTGCTAGGGCTATTGAATAGAGAAAACCAGTCTCAAAAAACAAAAACCAATCAAACAAACAAACAAAAATCCCCAAACAAAACAAAACAAAATTTACCACCCCCAAAATAGAAATAACATGAATAGAAAATAATACATGAACCATGATTAAAATGCATACTATATATTAGAAACAATATGTAGATTTTTATCATAGTGAATTTTTGTCATGGGTGAATACATATACTAGAGATTGAAATCTTAATATTGATGAGGGGGGCCTACAAGACTACCCTCTCTTAAACAAACAGTTAGAAAAGAAATAAAAAAATGTAAAAAAAAAAGGTTTTGTGACAAATGGTAACAAATAGAACACTGAGGATAAAGTTTATGGCCACTGGAAAGGAAGAAATCTCTCATAACCTAAGCTGGTACTTCAAGACTCTAAAGAAATAAGAGCAAAGTAAACCTAATGTCAGATAAAGGAAAGAAGTACAGACAATAAAAGAGAAACATGATAGAAAACAAAATAAAGCCCAAGGAAACCAAGTTTTGCTCCTGTAAATGCCAGAAACATAGACAAATCTTTCTGCATCATGAAGGGGTGGGAGTGAAAATAGTCACAGCCAAAACTGGAAGTGAAAGACACAGTAAAACCATACTAAAGTTGTTGTCACAAAGTAAGAGAGAGAGAATGCTGTAAGCAACAGAGTGACAGCAAAATGTATAACCGAGAGGAAGTGGCTCAAGTTCTTAGAAACACATAAGATGATTGAGCTAAGTCGTAGAGAAGAAACTTGAAACATCTTGTAACCACGGAGGATTCTGAGGCCAAATCAGAAATCTCAGTAAGGAAAAGCCCAAGATGCGGTGGGGGGGAGGGGGGGAGACCTGTTCTACCAAGCACTTGAAGAATTAACAACAGATTAATGTCAATCTTTACAAACTCGGTAGGGAAATTTAAAATGAGACAGAATGTCAAAATGCTCTGTGAGATGCCGAGTTAGCCTGATACCAAAACCATATGAAGGTGCGGCAAGAAAACAGAACTAAAAATTAAAATAATCCCTGTTAAATGTAAATGCAAAAACCCTAAGAAAAATACCAGGAACCAAACTTAAGAACATACTAAGGGTACTGTATACCACAACAAGGAGAATTCATATCTATAATGCAAGGATGGCTCAATTTCTAAAAATAATATACATTGCTTTAAAAGATAAAGGGTAAAAATGTATTGTGGTCATACATTAAGCCTATAATGGTGTGGTCTGAGGTACTATAAGTACAGACAGGAAGCATGCTTGCCCCTTTTTGCTCTCTCTTAGTTGGTGGTCAGAGTTTGGGTCACAGCTTCCTGCATCCACAGAGGACAGTGGTTCTCTACCCTTATTGTGAGTTTTTCCCCCAAATCAATACACACTAGTTTGGTCCTTCTGTCTCTGTGTTGCTTTTATTGGTTAATGAATAAAGAACTGCTTTGAGCCTATGATGGCAGGGAAGAACAGAACTAGATGAGAAAAGCTAGGCTGTATGCTGGGAGAAAAAGAGCAGAATCACTCTTATGACCTTTGTTGGTGTTTGTACACATGTGCATATATACTCACAGTGGTAAAACATATATAAACATTGAAAATAAACAAGAAAGCAAATTAACGGTAAAAACCTGATTGTGAACTTGGATCCTGATAATGATTGATCTTAAAGAAAGTTAAGAAGGCAGTATCAGTGTGAGTATATGCATTAAAATGCTAACTCAAGTCAAAGAGATTCTATCAACACTGTGTGTGTTTGTGTTGGTGTACAGAACATAGGACAATGTCCTTAAACTTATAAGGGATCTCAAGTTCCCTTGAATAGTCAAAATAGTGTGGATAATTGAAAGCAAATTTGAATGCCTAGTATTCTCTGATTTCAAAGCACATTACACAAAGCTGGGCATGATGACACACGTCTTTAATTCCAGCACTTGGGAGGCAGAGGCAGGTAGAGCTCTGTGAGTTGGATGCCACCCTGATCTACAAAGTGAGTTCCAGGATAGTCAGGTCTATTACTCAGCGAAACCCCAAAACACAAATGAATGAAACCAAAACCAAACAAACAAAAAATAAAGAAAAACAAAGAAAGAAAGAAAGAAAGAAAGAAAGAAAAGAAGAAAGAAAAAAAGAAAAGAAAATGTGTAGCTCTAATACAAAGACAGAAATATAAGTTCCTGGAACCAAATAAAGAACCCAGATGTATGTCACTAAATAATCCTAACAGAGTACCTATATTCCACAGAAGGAAAGTGAGATGAGGAAAATGAATATCCATATACAAAAAAGAGGATGAATATTTACCTCATACTATAGGCAAGACATTAACCTAAAATAGATTAAAGACCTAAAACCATCAAACTCTCAAAGAAAACAAGAAAAAGTCTTTGTGATCTTGTACTTTTGGAAATAAAGTCTAAATCAGAGAGAGAGAGAGAGAGAGAGAGAGAGAGAGAGAGAGAGAGAGAGAGAGAGAGAGAGTTAGGCTAATGGTTAAAAACTTCATGTCAAAGAAAACAGTATGAATTGGGCAAAAAGGCAAAGTGTTAAACGGAAGAAACTGACTGTAATTTACACATCCAGTGTAAGGTCAACATTTGGGCTATAACAGACTTCTATAAGTTGATAATAACTAGGTGCAAATGTCCCAGTTTTAAAAATGGACAGAAGACCTGAATAGATAATTTATCAAACAGTATACATAAAAGTGACTGGCTGATAAACACTGATAAGATTGTGTCATTCATCATTTGGGAAGTGCCAATCAAAATCATGAAGAGACATCACTTCACTTTCATCAACACGACTACAATTAAAAGTAAAAGAAGAATATTAGTGCTGATAAAGTCTGGAGATATGTGAGTAATTTTTGGGTACTGAGGATGGGAGCAAGGGAGATGAAGGTGTTGAGGAAAGCAACAAGAAGCACCCCCAGACATTAAAAGAGGACGAGATCAACTTCAGGTCATGTGATTCAGGAGGGGGGACTCTGAAGGTGTTTGCATGTGTGTAACAGCAGTGTTTGCATTAGGTAAGAAGTGTATTCTGTGAGCTGTCCAGAAATAGATGAGTGTATAAAAAGTGAGTTCTGTGTTGAGCCACACGCTCATAGTCCAAGCATTTGGGTGATGAAGGATCAGTAGTTCAAGAGCATCCTTGAGTACATAGTGAGTTCTAAGCCTGTGTCATTTGTCTAAAATAACCAACAATGATACGTTAGGTACACTGGATGATTGCGCAGATGATATGTTAGGTACATTGGAGTATTGTGCAGATGTAATTAATACAGTTTCTGTGTGATTATTTTGGGTCTGGGAAACTGGGAAATGAGCAAGAAGTCTATGCCTGCAAAATGACACTTAATGTTGGCAATGTACATCTACATAAGGCCTAAAAAGTTAAAAAAAAGAAAAGGGCTTTTAGAACCACAAAAATGGGAGCCAAGCATGGCTACTTGGTAGCCACAAGTTGTTTTTTTTTTTTTTTTTTCTGAATGAGCTGTGTGCTGGCACCATGGCTCCTTTAAGAGAGGTCTTCCTGACTCAGCAGTCACAAGGAAAGCTACATGGCTTATTTAGGAGCCGGCTTCCTGGTTTATCCGTGTAAACAGAGCTCTGACTCTTTCAGAAGGTCTGGCTACCTTTCAAAGACTGACAGAATATGGCATTTAAATTTTTTAAAAAAAATTTAGGACTTTCATGACAGTGAGACACATCTGGTCCTGGAGCACCTATCTACTTCAAGAGGATGATGGGCATCAAAGAGGCTCCTTATGGAGTTGGTTAGCCATTTGGGCATGAAAATGCTCTTGCCTGGACTGCTTGATGGTATGCTGTATAAAGTGAACATGCAAAACCCACAGAAACCTGCCTGCTAAAGTCGCCTAAAGAAGGTGAAATAGTCCTTTGGGGGTTCCTGTTTCATGAAAGAGTCTGCCAGATATTCTGCAGGACATAGAAGAAAGTGACTGACAAGCTGCCAATGTAGGCAGAGCTGTCTTTGAAATTTCTTTCTTCATGGAAATGTCTGCCAGATACTATGGGCCTGTAGGCTAAAGATGGATGCTGCAACATTACAGAAGAACTTTGGGTGACTGTCCAGGTAGTGAGATGTCTCTGTCAATTCTAGAGTTTTGGAAGTTGCCTGTTAACTTAGGTAATATTATATCCTACTGGGGTCTTTGGTGGAGTTGAAGAATAGATAGTTATAATTATAGTTTTTCTTAGTTATGGTTAAAGATAAAGTAGATATAAATATTATAACTATAATTTTTTCCTGATAACTGTTTTGTTGTATGTAATCTTGCTATGTTAAAGTTAAAACTTGCCTTTTTATTTAGACAGAAAATGGGAGGTGATGTGGGATTACCCTCTGTTAGTTAAGAAGCTGCTTTGGGCCTATCACAGTGCAGAATAGGCAAGGCAGGAATTCCAAACAGATAGAGGAGGTAAGAGTAGGTGGAGTCAAAGAGATGCCATGTATCTGCTTGAGGAGAAAGAGGCCCATGTGCTGATACTGGTAAACCACAAGCCTTGTGGTAAAGTATAAAATAATAGAAATGGGTTGATTTAAGATGTAAGGGACAGCTATAATTATGCCTAAGTGGCTAACCAAACAATATTGCAATTAATATGATTTCTGTGTGATTATATTGAATCTGATCAGTTTGGAAAGAGACAAGCAGCCTCTGCTTACAAAGACATTGTAGTTCTTAATTGAAGAATCTGATTAATAGAGGGAAGGCAGGAAAACTGGTTCATGGGTGCTGCCTTACAGTTAGATACAGTCTGGAAGTTCTGGTGTGCGATTGTAAAGCAGGGTGACTATAGATAACAGCAGTATTCTGTGTGTTTTGTTTATGTTTTTTTTTGTTGTTCTTGTGACAAGGTTTCATGTACCTCAGTCTGGCCTCAGATATGCTTATGTGGTTGAGGTGAGCCTGGCCTCAAACCCTTGATTCTGCTTATACCTTCCAAATGACAAAATTGCAAGTATGTACCACTAGTCCAGTTAAAGTCCATGTATTTAAAATTCAAAAAAGGTAGAAAAATGTTTTGAGTGTTTTATCATAATAAAATGATACATGTTTAGCATAATTTAAACATTACAGATAATATATATGTATCTATATTAAAACATCACATGATACCTCAACAATATGCTTGTTTTATGTTTTCAGGTATTTATTAAAAGTAAATTTAGAAGCTGAGAGATGGTTTAGTGAATAAGAGCACTTGCTTCTTTTGTAGAGACTCAGAGTTCCGTCCCCAGCCTCTATAAGGTGGTGCACAACTGCCTGTAACTAGCTCCAAGGCGATCTGATATCTGATGCCCTCTTCTGGTCTCTTAGGGTAACTGCACTTAGATGCTGCCATTAAAAAATTAAGTATACACACATAATTTTAAAAATTACATGTATTTCAAAATATGAAATTATATATATATATTTAAAGATATTTTAAAATAAATTAATTTAGGATTCAGGCATAGTGACACATGCCTGTAGTTCTAGATCTCAGGAGATGGATGCATGAATATCCTGAGTTTAAAACCAGTGTAGAATACATGGAGAGTTCAAGGCCAAACTGCTGTACATAATGAGATCTTGTCACAGAAAGACAAACAAATTTAAATTAAGATGAAGCAATTCACTTTATCTCTACCATCTCCTGTCTCTACTGGTGAACAATGATGACACCGAGAACAGGTTTGGTTTTTTAAAAGTAGTTAACATAAGCATTCACACAGTGGATAATGTGTATTATGTATGTAATATGGTGCATGTGTATTATGCATGTAAATGTTTGTGGGTGACATAGATGAATGAGATTCTAGAACAATTGTGCTTTGTGACTGCCAGAGAGGGACAGAGAAACTGAATGTCAGAGCTTGAGCTGGTTTTGCATGGGGGTGATGGTGGGGGCTAAAGGCAGAGACATGGGACATCCTCTGGCTGTGGAAACCTGCAGTTCTATGAGTTCAAAAATGTCATAGTCAGTTTATTTGTTTTGTTTGTTTGTTTTTGTTCTTCGAGACAGGGTTTCTCTGTGGTTTTTGGAGCCTGTCCTGGAACTAGCTCTTGTAGACCAGGTTTCATAAGGAGGAGGTAAGAAACCCCTACCCTCTTATCACCAAACCTAAGGTGTGACTTACGTTTCTCTGGTTGATGGATCAGGTCACAGTGCCTCATGTACAGAGCTACCAGGGCCATGAACACAGACAGAGAAGGAAGCAGAACCACAACAGCCCCAGCCCCAGAGTGCTGGAAGCATGCAATTCCCAGAAAGACAACCGCTGCATTCAGGTTCGTAGACCAGGAGGCCCTGGGTACATAGAGAGAGAAAGAGAAACGAGAAAATTCCCAGTGGTTATTTTACATAAGTCTCATGTTGTGGGTGTTGTGTTTCATATATGGAGTGCGAACAGGTACCAGGTACCCAATCCAGACTACACAATACCGTTTTGTCATAGTTTCATAAGGGTTGGAACATTACCACCCTGTGTCCATGTTCTGCTTAGAATAGGTGCGGTGAGAGTGGATTCTTTTTTTTTTTTTAACCTTAACGTATGTTTCTGTTAGGAGCCTTCTGTAATTAGGATCAGGCTAGGTGTGTTTTTATTATTTTAGGTGAAAGCTGAGGACTGCATCTAAGCAGGAGTCAGGAGTCTGTGCCCCTTGAGCCTGGAAAATTTAAGAACAAAATATTCCAAAGTACAGACAAACACAGAAACCTTAGGATTACCCAGGTAAAACCCAGGTTAGGCATTAAGCTAAAGGTTTGAACAATACCTTCTCCCAGTATCATGAAAAAGCTACCTACCACAGAGTCGTATGCAGTTCTTTTCTGGGGGCTCCTCTCACCTCCCAATCTTTCACTGGATCTGTATTTAGCATTAGAGCCTACTGGCTTATAATTCAATAACATAATCCTGCCGTGTCAATTTGAAAATCTATTGCTGAGGTTCAATACAATACAGCACATTGCAATCAATACAATACAATTTACTCATTTAAGTACAGATGCCCCCTTTGTGATGAAGCTTTATTATGTGATCATTTATATTTCAGTTGTACAAATTCTCATAGAATTATGCTTTAATATATTTGCTTTGATAGTAGATGTTTAAAGAGTTTACATGACTAAATTCTCCCATTGGTTAACTCAATAGCACTGAACTCTGAGGAATCTTCTTCCCTTCGCTATATTGTATGGTTAGGGGAGCTACGCCCTATCTTTGTGAACATTGCAGGTTGTTCTTGTGCTCAGCGGGGTATGTCTATGCAGAAGCGTGATCTGTGGGAGTTCCTCATGGTCTGCCTACCATGTCTTCCAATGATTGCTTTCTTCCTTCTTCCCTCTCTTTGTCTTCCCTCTTCTCCTCTTCTACCTTTCTTTTCTCTCTGCCTTTTCCTTCCTTTACGTCTCCTCCCAGTTCTCCATCCACCCCTGACTCTTCTCTATATTCATCCCCTCCATTTATCATCGCTCTATTTCCCCATCTTCTTTTCCCTTCCTGTCCCTCCCTTCTCGTCTTCCCCCTACCTTCCCTCTCCCTCCCTCTCCCTCCCTTTCCCACCTTTGTATCCCCTCTATCCATTCACAACCTCATTCCCCCTATCTCCCATTTCTACAGCTTCTCCTCTCTCTGTGACCCTCCCCCCTCCTCACACATCCCCATCCACGTTCCCTCTCTATAGCCCTGCTACTTTTTTCTGTACCTCCTTCCATGACATCTCCTTACACAGCACTTCCTTCACATCCCTACAACCCCCACCACCCATCCACTCCCCCTCCCCCCTGCTTTTTTGAGATACCCTTTCTCTGTAGCTTTGGAGCCTGTCCTGGAACTAGCTCTTGTAAGACCAGTCTAGCCTCGAACTCACAGACATCCGCCTGCCTCTGCCTCCTGAGTGCTGGGATTAAAGGCGTGCGCCACCAGCACCCAGCTCCTTTTTCCACCCTACCCCCTCAACCACACACATCCACATACTGTCATTATCTCCCACCCACACCTTCTTGTCACCTTCCTGTCAGTCACTCTTGGCAACTGAGTTCCCTTCTACTCCAAAGCCCTCCTCACCTTCCACCTATTATCTACCTACCACTTTCTAATACATCCCACATTCCCTTCTACTCCACTTCCATACCCTATCACTCCTGCCAACACATTGCCCCAGCCATCAAACTGCTATCCACTGCCTTCCTTACGCTCCCTGCCCATTCCCTTCCACTTAATTCATATCCCATCAGCTTCCTTCACAAACCTTTCACCTCGATCCGTATCCCATATCCACAATCCCTCTAACCTCCCATCCATCACTTCCTCTACCTACCTCATGTACTGCCCCTCCATAACCCCTATGCTTATACTGCTCCACCATGAATCTAACACCAGCATCTTCCCCATGCCCTATCCTCCAGCTCACATCCCTCCATACTCTCCATCAGACTCATCAATACCTCCCTGCATGACCCCACTGCACATCTCTTAGATTGGTCACCTGTCATCCACTTGCTTCCACCCTCTTCATCTACTGGCCCTCCACACATCCCAACTCTGACCCACATCTCCTACACACACACACACACACACACACTTTTTCTTTCACTATTCATCATTATTCACACTCTCCAACCTGTCTTGTTTATCCCTCAGTACCCTTCCACCCACCAGCTATACACTCTTCCACACACCCTGCTCCACTGTTTATCCGCCATCTACACAACCTAATATCCTATTTGCCCCATAGAACTGTGCCTCAGCAAACCCACATCCACCCACCATGCACCTGCATCCACCCTTTTAAAACTTCATCTATACTCTGTCCAGCTCCCCCAATCATGTAGCCCATCCATCCTTATCCACCTGAACTGCCCATAATCCACATCTTATCTACCTTCATGTGCCCTTATCCATTCCCCATTCATTCCTATCACCATCCATTGATACCCACCATCCATCCAACTTCCACTCACCCCATTCATTCACTACCCAGAAGCAACTATTCCTCATCTACCTCCCATCTGCTCCCTTATATACCCTCATCCACCTCCATCCAGCCCTATGCATTACCATACCCATGCTCACACACCTCCCCCTCCCCCTTCCAGCTGCTAGCTGACCCCACTTACCCCCTTATCACTTCTCACCCATCTTATCTACACCCACAACTTACTGTCATCCTCACCTACAGGCTACCAACTTCCCATCCAACCACTGTTGCCAGGCCCCCTCCTATTCACTTCCACTTGCTCCTCTAATCCACTAATTCCCATCTGTTCCTCCATCTACCCCAACCCCCCCATTCAGCCTCATTCACTCCCCATCTACAACTGTCCCCTCCCCGTTCATCTGCATCCACTATTCCCCTGTCCATCAGGACATTCTCTGTTACTATCAAGTAGGGTCTATTATATGAACTTTCACTATTTGTCCATTCATGTTTTTTCTGCTAATAGATATTTTTCTAGCTAACAGGTAATACAAACATTGCTACTCAAGTGTTTGCAGGGATACTGGCATTCACTCGCTGTAGGGAAATGTCCAGGAGTGGAATGGCCGGGCTTTATGATACCTGTATATCTAATATCATAAGATGATGGAGGAGGGTCATCTTTTTATCTGTTGTTTCATTGGTTAAGTAATAAAGAAAATGCTTGGCCTCTGATAGGACAGAAAATTAGGTAGGCGGAGTAGACAGTACAGAATGCTGGGAGAAAGAAGCTGAGTCAGGAAGTTGACATGATTCTCCCACCTGACACAGCCGCAGGTTAAGATCTTCCCTGGTAAGCCACCTCGTGGGCTACACAGAATATTAGAAATGGGTTAGATCAATATGTAAGAGCTAGCCAATAAGAGGCTGGAACTAATGAGCCAGGCAGTGTTTAAAAAGAATATAGTTTCCATGTAATTATTTCGGATAAAGCTAGCCTTGTGGGCGGCCGGGTGTCAGGAACGTAGCCCGCCACTCCAATCACAGCAGAGTGGCACCCAACGTGATGGACTAAATCCACTTAAAAACCTGAGAAGGCTTAAAAATAAGGGAAAGAGACTTTAACACAGATTTTTGCTGTTCGTTGGTGGCGTGCTGTAGAGAGATTTTCTGATTCGACAACAACAGCAGAAAAAAAGAATACGCTGCGTCATTTTAAAGCGCGGCTTCCTGAGTCTGTGCGGCCAGAGCAAACTCTGGCTTTAAAGCATTTCAATGGCTTTTATGGGACTGGATTTTGTGTTCCCGCTTGGGATCAGAAGGAGAGTGCTCTGAGACCATGCCGATGGCTCAGAGCTCCCCGCCTGCACCTGGGCAGATGGCAGAATCAGGCTTAGGCAGGCAGAGGAGCGTGGCGGATTCCTGCCGCCATACAGAGATGTGTTTTCAGACTGCGCAGTGCTCTGTGTGTCAGATTTGGCTTTAACTTGGATGAAAAGAGTTTCTGTGCCACATGCTCAGTCTCAGAGTTAGAGTTGAATTTATTTTTTCATTTAAATCCCTCAGTTTTCCTTTCTCATTTTTTTTTTTGGTTAAAAAATCTACTTATCAATTATGTAGTTCTACAAATCTTCCCCTTTCACCTGGGACTTGTCTATTAATTGTCCTACAAGGTATTGATGGCATACCCTTACCAAGTTTATTTTCTTTTGCAGATCAAGCTTTCAGTGTGGTTTGTAAGAGTTTTCTGCCAAACACAAGCTCACAAAACTTTTCTTCCATTTTTTTCGTCAGGAAAGAAATCTGAGACTTGGAGAATTGAAGTGACCCATCTGGCTTGATCTAGCCGTGCTGAAGGCCCGAGAGCCAGAGCCATTTGTCACTGTGCAGCCTACAAGCAGGATCTTGGGCTCTGTGATCTTTCTGTGCCTCTTTCCTGGCCTCCGCAGTTACCAGTTTTATGACACAATTATTTCCTTGTTCATCTGGGCTTTGACATTTGATCAGCGTGTTTCATCTATCATTACCTATAAATATTGCCCTTCCTCTTTGAAACGGTGGGCAGGAGACATGCATTGGAGCTAACCTCTTACAACGCTCACACCTTACCTGATCTCCTGCAGTCTGGAACTCAGTGCTATTTCTAAAATAGAGATCATACTTCCTAGACAAAGATTATTTTAAAGAGTTGAGTGAAAAATAGATGTTAACGGTAAGGTGGTAAGCAAATGTCTCTGTTACTTTCCCCTCCAGTCCTGACTTAGGAAACAAGAGCTTTGCACAAAGAAATGTGACACAAAGTTGAGAAAAATGAGTACAGTGTTTGGGATCAAGCGGATATGTCTGGTATGGATTGTGTATAGCTTGGTTGGCCACACTAAAGGGATGGGGTTCTCTTCTCAGATAGCTGGGGTGTCTTGGGAAGAAAAGAGAACATGGGATTGATCAAATCTGACTTTAAGTGCAAAGGAACTAAATGATTACAGTAGCTCTGTGACGATAGACAACGCATCATATGAAGTCATAACCATTATGATGATCTGGATTGAGGGCAAGAGAAAGCTGGCCAGGGGTGCCTTAGGACAGGGGGAAGTGGCAGGTGTGAGGGGTGTGTGTAGAAAGGGGTACGTCACTGCATAACACTGTGTTTGAGACATGCACACTCGTTGGCTCTGTGACTTCTTATCTCGCCAGGTCTTGCTCATAAGGTACACGTTAGCTCTCTTCTTGAGTCCCGTGAAGTCATCCATTTTTTTCTCGTGTCTTTCATGAGCCTTCTAAAGTGGCTTGCTGTCGTTCTCCTGCCTTTCTTGAACCTTCTGAAATTATCTGTTGTTCTTGTGCCTGAACTTTAAAAGGAAACAGTGACTTCACCTTTGTCAAACTTCTCAGTGATGTCACCTTGTTCTGCATCTCTACTTCTGTCTTCGTGGACCTAGCGCAGAGCTAGAGCCACAATGAATGGACAATACATGACAACTTAATTAGGGATGCTACATATTATAAGAAAGACATAAGCTAGTAAAGACTCCTAATAATTGACATGGGGCTGGGGGTGCTAACAGAAAGCCAAATAAGACCATGAGAAACAAATTGAGTTAATAGAACCTACAAACAAAATTTATCTGTCATAATGGAGGTGGGGTACCCAGTAGGAATTTTCTAGGACAACCAGGTAGAATTCCGAGCCTCAGCCTGGGCTTAACCTTTCATGCTGTGTGCCAAGCTGTCCTCTTGAATGGCAACTGTAGCAACTGAGAGGGGAGATCCAGAGCATTGTTGCTTTGCTTTTGCTCTTCAGAATTCCTCCCCTCTCTCAACGATAAGCAAGCACTATTGAGAAAATGCCAGAAAACATTCTGTGACTCTTTAGTGTCTCAAAAGGTGATACACACCGAACTGCTCCAAAGAGGGTCAAGGAAAAAAAAAAACTCCAAGATTTAAATCTTAGGAAAGCTAGTTAGAAACCCAAAGAATTGCAGAGCTGAATTATCTACGGACAGGAGGGAATTTCACATAAAGCACTAAATGTGGTTTAATAAATGCCATCCCGCCTATTTGATTGTGTAATTTTCTGAAAGAATTACTTAGCACGGACATATTCTACATTCGTCTTTGCTTTTCTACGGACAGGACAAGCCACAGATAATTAAGGGTGGAATTATGTATGTATTATCTGCAAAAAATAAATAAATAAAAGAAAAACCCACAGTCTTAGAGCTTACCATTAAGACTCCTTTCCTCTCAGAGTTCACCAGTAAATTGAATGTATAAAACACCTCTCACACAGAAAGTCAGGGAGCAAAGCACTAAAGCAAAACAAATACCAGTGATTAAGGGAAACTGAAAGCAGCAGGAGGAACACAATTTAGCCTACGTTTAAGTGTGGGCACGAAACTGCAGATAACTGAACAGTGAAGGCGATTTTAAAAATCGAATGATCCCTGGGATTTCTCATCACAAATCTCAGCCATCATTTCGGCATTGTTTTAAACATTTGCTTAATTTATTTAGGAATAATGTGAGAGTTACACCATTTCTTTGTTTTTTTTAGATGTTTATTTTAAATTTTTTTTTCTTTTTGACTAGAGGGGTTCTTGACTAACTTAAGAAGATGAGCAGGAGGAGAGGTAAATTTTCTGGAGGTTTCCAGTCTTCCTAACATGAGTGAACAACTAACTTAGGGATCCAAGAGAAATTATTTTATTCTGTCCTGAAAGCTGTAAAGATTTTTAGCAGATTTCTGTCTGTTGAATGGAACAAAGGCATTCAGAAGGGCGACTGAAATATATGAACACTGATTTCATGGTGGGTGCTACCATTCTCCTAACACAACCATGAGTCTATTGAAACACTTGAAGGAATGTTCTGGCAAGGGTGCATTTGGGGAGGCAAGGAGCAAACAGAAATGCTACAGTTCTTTCTTGTTCCCTGGAATTGTTTTTCCCAGTCAAGATGCTGACAAATGATTGTTATTGTTGATAAACTTACATCAGGGGTCAAGTAGAACTTGTAGTTGTATTTATTTTTTAAATTGTTTTTTATTGAGTTAAATATTTTTCTCTGCTTCCTTCCCTTCCTCTCTCTTCCCCTTCTACCCTATCCCATGGTCCCCATACTCCCAATTTCCTCAGGAGATCTTGTGTTTTTCTACTTCCCATGTAGATTAGATCCAAGTATGTCTCTCTTAGGGTCCTCATTGTTGTCTAGGTTCTCTGGGATTATGAACTGCAGGCTGTTTTTTTTTTCTTTATGTATAAAAGCCACTTATGAGTGAGTAAACATATTTGTCTTTCTCGCTCTGGGTTGCCTCACTCGATATGTTTTTTAGATCCATCCATTTGCCTGCAAATTTCAAGACATTATTTTTTTCTACTGTATAGTATACCATTGTGTAAATATACCACATTTCTTTATTCATTCTTCAGTTGGGGGATGGGCATTTAGGTTCTTTCCAGGTTCTGGAGGTGACAGATAATGTTGCTATGAAAATAGTTGAGCACATGTCCTTGTGGTATGATTGAACATCCTTTGGGTTTATACCCCAAAGTACTATTACTGGGTCTTGAGGTAGATTTGTTTCCTAATTTTCTGAGAAATCGCCATACTGATTTCTAAAGGGGCTGTACCAGTTTACACTCCCACTGGCAATGCAGGAATGTTCCCTGTACTCCACATCCTCTCCAGCATAAGTTGTCATCATTGTTTTGGACCTTGGCCATTCTTACAGGTGTGAGATGGAATCTCAGAGTTGTTTTGATTTGCATTTCTCTAATGGCTAAGGATGTTGAGTATTTCCTTAAATGTCTTTCAGCCATTTTAGATTCCTCTGTTGATAGTTCTCTGTTTAAGTCTGTACCCCATTTTTTTTTACTGGATTATTTGTTCTTTTCATGACCAATTTCATGAGTTCTTTGTATATTTTGGAGATCAGCCCTCTGTCTGATGTGGAGTTGGTGAAGATCTTTTCTCATTCTGTAGGCTGCTGTTTTGTCTTGTTGACTGTGTCCTTTTCTTTACAGAAGCTTTTCAGTTTCAGAAGGTCCCATTTATTAATTGTTTCTCTCAGAGTCTGTGCTACACAGGTTATATTTAAGAAGTGGTCTCCTGTGCCAATGCATTCAAGTGTATTTCCCATTTTCTCTTCTATGAGGTTCAGTGTGGTTGGTTTTAGGTTGAGGTCAACTTTGATCCATTCGGACTTGGGTTTTGTGCATGGCAATAGATATGGATCTATTTTTATTCTTCTACATGTTGATATCCAGTTATGCCAGCACCATTTATTGAAAATGCTTTCTTTTTTTCCATTTTATATTTTTTGCTTTTTGTCAATAATCAGGTATTTGTAGGTATGTGGATTGATATCCAGGTCTTTGATTTTTTTCCATTGTTCCTCCTGTCTGTTTTAATGCCATTACCAGGCTGTTTTCAGTACTGTAACTCTGTAGTAGAGTTTGAAGTTAGGAATTGTGATGCCTCCAGAAGTTCCTCTATTGTAGAGGATTGTTTTGGCTATCCTGAGATTTTACATTTCCATATTAAGTTGAGTATTATTGTGAAGGGCGATGTTTCTCTGATTTCTTTCTCAGCAAATTTATCATCTGTGATCTGTGTAAAGGAGGGCTACTTGAAGGCAGATCGAAATAATACAGGCCAATTGGTATAAGATAACGCAACTTTAATAAAAAACACACTCACGAAACCGAAGTTCCCGCGATGCCCAGAAACAGGAAACAGGAAGAAGGGGTTACCAGCGTTTGTGCACCCCAATTTATAGACATTTGCCCGAGGCCGTCCCGCCCCCAAAGGGCGGGCTCTCTCTACAGCTACTGATTATTTTTTGAGTTAAACTTGTATCCTGCTACATTACTAAATGTGTTTGTGAGTTGTAGAAGTCCCTTGATAGAATTTTTGGGGTCACTTACATAAACTATATATCATCAGCAAACAGTGAGGGTTTGACGTCTTCTTTTCTGATTTGTATCCCCTTGATCTCCTTTTGTTGTCTTATTGCTCTAGCTAGGATCTCAAATACTATATTGAATAGATGTGGGAGAACTTGTAGTTTTAACTGACCAACAGTGGCTTCCCCCTTTTCCCCAAGATCTCTAGTGCTTCTTTCTATCTATTATTTCCATCGTCCTTTTCTCCCTTCTTTTCCCAACACTGAGCTCTTCTTTCAGGAATTTCTAATGCATGGGGTCAGATTTGAGAATTATTGTTTTTAAGGGTTAGTAGGGGCTTTACAGCAAGGTCTCAGGTAGAGCCACTTCACACTTGGTACATAGCCTGGTCAGTTCCTCAACTCCTGACCCTCAACTTCTTCTCTTCATACATTTGTATATTTAATTCATCATTTTCTCTGTCATAAATGTTTATACAGATAAAACCTGATTTTTGCTTATTCCATGATTAATTTTTTTGAGACAAATCTCTGTTTGCTCAGGCTGGCCTCAAACTTGTCAAGTAGCTGTGGAGTGCCTTGGACTCCTGGACACCACCCTCACAGCTGTCCTATTTGCTTTTATAGAATGTTAAAGTCAAGTAACACTATTTGAGAACAGTGGTTTTCAACTCTATTCTGTCAGTTTGAAAATGCAGAAAACAATTTCCTTTCCTCTATGTCCTGTGTCAAACTGATGTACCCAAGGCTCCCGAGGTGCAGGACCAGTAAACTTTTAAAGGATGCTTTGATTACTTTAATGTGCTTCTAGAGTTGAAACGCATTGTTCTCTGGGTTCAGCTTCTGGAAAAAAATGGTTTAACAATCGCTTTTTGATTCCAGTGCTTCCTTAACATAAAGATTCTACATTTGAGTTCATATCTGTCTCAGTTAGGGTTTCCATTAGTGTAAAGAGACACCATGACCACAGCAAGCTTTACAAGGGAAAATGTTTAATTATGGTGACTTATTTATAGTTCAGAGGTTTAGTCCATTACTGTCATGGCACGGATCAAGGCAGCAGGCAGGCAGATGTGGTGCTGGAACAGGAACTGAGAGCCCCACATCTTCTCTTGCAATCAACATGAAGTGTTACGTCTCACTAGGAGTAGCTTGAGCATAGGGAGCCTCAAAGTCCACCCTCACAGTGATGACGTACTTCCTATAAAAAAGACACATCTACTCCAACAAAAGCACACCTCCTAATACTGCTACTCTTTTTGTGGGCTGTTTTCTCTCAAAGCACCACAATACTCAGCAGAGAACATTTTTGTATTGGACAGACAGTGTAGGGTCAGTTTCGATACCCACATCTGAAATGGGGGAGATGGAATAAATTCATGTTTTGCCCCTTTCAAGAACCCAGTCAGTATTTTACTTGGGACTTCGATTCTGCCTAATGCAGCACATTGTGAAACAGAGATAGAATGCGAATTATCAGCTAAGGGAGGTAGAAAAAATGTGAAGAGCGGTTTGAAGCTGACGGTGGTAGGCTTTAAAATCACGGCCATAAGCAGGTTTCATTTTTCCACCGTCCTCTGGCTTCCAGGAAGGAATCTGCTCTGGTGTGCTTACTTGCATTATCTCCAGTGTGGTGGCTCATAGCTGCACACCTAAGAACCTGGAGATCCCTGAAAGAGCCGGTTCCGATCTGGGTCTGTACACCAGGCTGCTGGCAGAGAGTTCCTTTTCAGAGAACTTCCACTTTATGCTTCCCGTGAGGCACACAGTTGTGGAGACACTGCTCCAGATGGCACCGTTGGCTAGCAGTGGCTTTCTCCCTTACATTTGGCAACCTTGCTCAGAATCGCTGTTTTCAGCTCCTTAAACTTCCAGCCTACACTGCTTAACAGGATCGCAGGGAAGCTTTGGGTGGAACAGACGCAAAGACACATTTCATTAAAGTTCTTACTTACTGCTATGAACATCCGACATCTGTGCTGGAAGCAGGACGAAACGCAGACTTAGGTTAGATTTAAGTGGTGCGTTGTCCCTTGAAAGGAGCTGCTGAAATCAATTACGTTCTCCATGCTTGCAACTTTTAGGATTTTATTTTTCTTTTGTGGCACCCGTAATTGAGCCTGGGGCCTCATGAACGCGAGATAACCGTTCTAGCACTGAACTGTAACCTTAGCCCATTAGGGGGTTTTAGGACTCTGAGAAAACAATTGAGTTAGTGGACAGCTAATTTTAAAGATGGCTACCTATTAAATAGGTTTTCTCTTTCCTATCAATAACAAAGATTTTAAGCTATGACTTGCTCATTGTTCAATAATAACAGTCTTTAAATTTCTAGTGCTAGTGTTAAGTTAGGATACTCTGTCTATAAGCAGCAATACATCCCTCTGAGGTATTCCTACATTGTGCCTGGGTAACCCTGATTTCTGCAAGCTACCGACCTTGCTGGAAGTTATAGCCATCCCAAGTGACCAATAAAAGATTCTGCCAGCTAGCTGCCTGTGGAGGCTCTGTTAATCTTGCCACCCATCCATTCAGAATGTTTTAGAACAGATATTTCATTCTTGTCATTTGTTTCTACTAACTTTAGTAAGTAGATAATGACAAAATTTGTTCTGTAGTTTAGTATTTAAACCAAGAAAGCAAGCAAACCAAAAAAAGTAATACTGTGGTTCTTTGTCTACTCCTCCCCCAGCCCCTGCCCAGACACTTGTACCTTCAGGCTTCAACAACGCCACAGGATTATTCTCCTCAGAGATTTTAATGAAATTAGAACATAGCAAAAAGTGTTTGCTAAACGTGTTCTTCCGGAATCTGGCCTGGCTCCTCCCGGCTCCTCAATTTCATTGTGTGACATTCCGCATCCTCCTACCCAAACCCCTGAAGCACAAACCCACTGGGAGTCCTCTCCATTTCCCAAAGGAAGGAGTTCATTCATATAATACCCCTTTTGTAATCAACACCGAGAAATGGCACTTTGATTAAGCACAACTCTGAACGACTCAAACCACAGTACAATGCAGTCTCTGGGGCTATCTTTCAGAACAACTGGTGGCTCTCCCGTCGTAATCCTCCAGAGTCTTATTTAATCAAAATGATGTTGCTAATTAAGGATTAAAACCTCCAAATAGAATGAAAAAGAAGGATTTCATTCTCCTTTGGGCAGGTCAAGGAGGCAGAATTTGCTATGAGGTAGTGAACATCCCTTTTCCCTTTGATAGACTGCATCTTTCCCTTACATTAGGACTTAATTCAAAATAGGCTTGAGTGTTTTGTAATATTAATATAAAGTGGGAGGTGAAGTGTGAGGAAGAGAAGGAATCTGCCCGTAGAGCTGCATATTCATAGATAACGTTGACTCTAAACACTTCGTTGAAGGCATTTTTTTTTTTTAAATTTAAAATGTGTGTGAGTGCATTGCCTCCACATATGTATGCAACCCAGGTGTCTGCCTGGTTTCTTCCTAGCTCAGGAAAACATGTTGGATGCCCTCTGGAACTGGAGTTAGAGGTGACTTTTCTCCCCATGTGGGTGCTAGCAACAATGGAGCCTGGATCATTGGCAAGAGCAGCAAAGTACCTTTAACTACCGAGCCTTCTCTCCAGTTGTCACTTAATGTTCCCAACATTAATTTTCCTTAACATTTTTGTCTGGTGCTGTCTGCCTTGATTTACCCAGAGATTACAGAGGTAGCAAGATAGTTATTCTAGACAATGCTGAGAACCCATTTTACACACACACACACACACACACACACACACACACACACACACACACACGTGCAAGCCAAACCAAACCAAACCAAAAACACAAAATAAAGCAACAGCAAAAGCAAAAAATCCAACAGACAGACAAACCCAGAGTGAAAACCATGCATTTCTGGTAGCTTCCACCTGCTGTGACAAGCATGTATGCAACAGTCAACACAGAGGGAGGAAAGTGTGATGTCCCAGCTCCCGAGATTTCAGTGGGCCCTTTGTGGGCTGACCTGTTGCCAGGGCTTCTGTGATAATGCAGTACCTTGTGGCTGTGGCTGGAGCCAGATGATCAAACAAAGCTTCTCACCTGGTTGAGGCCCAGAAGCAAGCAGCACAAGAGGAAAGGGCCAGAATTCCATAGTTTGTGTTTTATATGAGACTCCACTGTGCAAAGGTCCTACAGTCTCTCCAGAGTACCATAGGTCAGGGAAGAAACACTCCATACATGGGCATTTGGGATGACATTTTGGATTTAAATAGAACTTTCCTGGAACACGAGCTAACCCATCCTGCAGCTGAAAGCTGTGAAATGGCTCTCACCCATGCTTTAATGGTGAGTCATAGCTGGGCAATACCCACTAATGAGAGAGCTTAGGTAAATTCTACACTAAGCTATGAACAGTAGGTGACTCTTCATCAACTGTCAAATCTCAATTGTTTTCCCAAATCTTTATTTTATAGTATATAAACTGGTTCCTTTTAAAGCATATAGAAACAGGCAGTGGTGGTGCACACCTTTAATCCCAACACTTGGGAGACAGAGTTCCCAAGAGTTCGCAGAATTCCTGTGAGTTCAAGGCCAGCCTGGTCTACAAGAGCTAGTTTCAGGACAGCTAGGACTGTTACACAGGGAAACCCTGTCTCGAAAAACAAACAAACAAAACAAAAACAAAAACAAAACAAAACAAAACAAAAGCATATAGAGCCTGGGGTGATAGCTCAGTACATAAAACGTGTACTGCACAATTATGGGGACTCGAGTTTAGTTCCAAGAACCCATGTGAAAAGCCAGGTGTGGCGATGCACACTTAGATTCTCGACTCTAAGCATGTGGAGACAAGTGGGTCCCTGGAACTCACTGGCCATCCGACTTAGCCTTGCTGGAAAGCTCCAAAGGGCCAGTGAGAAATCCTTTCTCAAAAAACTTAATAGGTCCTGAGGAATGACCCCAGAGGCTAACCTCTGGACACCATAGGAACATGTGCATGTGCACACCTGCACACACATGTATGATGGAGGAAGGTCATTGGTTAATTATAATAAAGAAACTGCTTGGCCTCATAGGTTAAAACATAGGTGGGTGGAGTAAACAGAACAGAATGCTGGGAGGAAGAGGAAGTGAGCTCAGACTCAACAGCTCTGCTCTCTGGAGCAGAGATGCCATGCTCCCCTCTCCTGGGCAGACGCAAGCGATGAAGCAAGCTGCCAGGTCAGACATGCTGAATCTTTCCCGGTAAGACTGGTACTGCACAGTTTATTAAAAATGGGTTGATCGGGATATCAGAATTAGCCAGTAAGGGCTAGAGCTAATGGGCCAAGCAGTGTTTAAAAGAATACAATTTGTGTGTTGTTATTTCGGGTAAAGCTAGCCGGTGGCGGGAGCTGGGTGGCGGAATGCAACCCACAGCTCCTACTACACATGTATACTTGCATGCACATACCCTCATATTCCCCAGGCCAAGTAGCAAAGCGACAGAGAAAGATAGTTTGGTTGGTCACGAAACATCACCTCAAGGATACTGGCAGGTATCCAACGTGTTCTGAAAGACTCTTTTTCGCTGTCATCTCCTCTTTACGCTGGACTGTGAACTTAACAACCTAGCCAGTCTCTGCTGCAAGTAGACGTAAGGACGACAGCCCCCCTTCCCTTCTTTGTGATTATCTGTAGCTGTGCACCAGGTTCTCTGTTTGCCGCAGTTACGTCTGACAAAGTGCTAACGCTGTCTTCAGACATGAACATGCTAGAGAGAGATGACTTGGTCATGGGCAATTCTGGTAGGTAGAGGTGAGACTTCCACCTGGCCTTTTAGGCTCAGAGGCCCCATTCCATTCATTGCGACAAACCACGGTATGCCTTCTTAGTTGGAGGATAAACTAATCAGTTTTTCTTGGGAAGTTGCTGGTTGTGATCTATAGCTGATCACTGTTATTTTTAAGATCAGCTTTATTGTTTATGTATGTGTTTGTGTATGTGTCTGTATGCCTATGTATGTTGCATATACATGTGTGTGCCTGCAGAAGCCAGAAGAGGGCATTGGATTTCCTGGAAATGGAGTTACGGGCACCTGGACTCCACTTGACTGGGGTGCTGGGAACCACACTGCAGTCCTCTGGAAGAGCAGCCAGTGTTCTAAACTGCCAAGGCCACATGTCCAACCTTGACCAGGATTACTAGCTGAACCATCATCACAGAGGTCACCACATTTTCACTTACCCAGCCCAACCAATGAGAAAGGCCACACAGAGAGAAAACCCAAACAAAGGAAGAGTGCGATAATTCAGTTTTTTTTCTACTAATCAGTGCCACTTACCAGTTAAAAAAAGACCTTGGCTTCTTGGATTCATGTTCCTGAGGGCTGTAAGCATCAGATGGACAAATGACAACCATTATTCCTCCTGTGCCCAGGCAGAGGGTCAGCAGTGCTGTGTGAAACATTCCTGCCCGTTCTTCCACAGGCACGTGGTTGACCACAGGGTAAGAGCTTCCGTAGAAATCTTCCAAGGGGAAAGCAATCAAGGATAACAAAGCAGTGCCTGGTGGCAGAGAGAAGAGAGAATACAAATAGTGCAAACCCACAGACTCACCGAAGCACGTCCTAAATAAGCATTTCCCTCTGAAAGAGAGGCTCAAGTTTGCGTGAGAATATCTTACTCGCATAGTTAGGTCAATCATTGCAATTTCAGGGATGGCTTGGGTTTTCTAAGTGTGGAAATTCTGTGTCTGCAGAGATGGCTCGGTTGTTAAGAGCTTGTGCTGCTCCTGCTGAGGACCAAGCTCAGTTCTGTGCTCTTTAGTGACAGATGCCTCTTCTGCCCCTTGCGGGCTGTGCTTACATGCTTATACCCCATTCTCTCACGTACATAATTGAAAATAAAATAACAAACACAAGATTTTCATTTATTTAGAGTTGACATATATAAAGAAATTATATAAAAATGAAAATTCTCTTTCTTGCGTGTTTAAACTAATCCAGGGTTCTGCGTATTTCCCTTTCAGCTTAAACCATTGTTGTAAGAGGTTTCTGTCTCGCCCGGTCCTGCTATAAACACACAGAAACTTTATTATTTGCAATACCATTTGGCCAATAGTTTAAGTGTATTGCTAGATAGCTCTTACATTAACCCATTTCCACTATTTTATATTTTAACATGAGGCTCGTGGCCTACTGGTAAGGTTCCAGCTGGCAGCTCACAACTTTCCCCTCTGGTGGCTCCATGGCAACTCTCCTGACTCTGCCCACTGTATATATATATCTTCCACCCTGGCTATGCTCTGCTAAGCCATTGGCCCAAGCAGCTTCTTTATTCATTAACCAATAAAAGCAACACACAGACAGAAGGACCTCCCACATCAAACTATCTTTTCTCTAAGGTTGTATAAGCAAATGATGCTAATTTTCAACAACATTAAGATGACTCAGAACTATATCATGAGAAACATTAAGACATTTGGTGTGCCTGGCAGAGTATACTTGTGGTCCTAGCTCTCAGGAAGTAAAGGTGAAAAGGTCAAGAGTTCAAGGTTATCCTTTGACCAACTGTTCTTGTTTCTATGATTTCTTACACAGATTCACGGAACCTTCCTGGCATACACAGGGAGGGGAGAAATGGGAGGGGCAGGTAGGAGTGTGTCCTGGAGTCATGTAGACCATTCAGGAGGAGGTAGGGGACAGAGTGCCAAGGGAAGCTTGAGCCTCCTTCCCACTTTTACCTTGTGAGCCCTCACAGGACGATTCCACTCACCAAATGGAAGCTACTGTGCAGCCCCATCAATTGCTAACTTGTTCATTCCTTCATTTTCAAAAGCTGTATTGTTTACTCTTGAAACCAATGTTGAGATGTCAGTTGGTAGAGCTCTCTTCCTGTCCCTCCCTCCCTCCGTCCTTCCCTCCCTCCCTTTCTTCCTTCCATCCTCTCTTCCTTCCTCCTTTTTCTCCTTTTTTCCTGTGGTACTAGGGATAGACCCCAAACCCTCACACACATTAATTAGGCTTTTGCTCTGTCAATGAGCTATATCCCCAACATTATCAATGTTATTTCATCCATTTGATTACTTTTGTTCTATCCAACTATGTTGACATTACCATTTTTGGTAGGAATTTTTAGAGAGTGGCTCTGAGCAGTTAGTTCCTCAACTGGAGCTCAAATTGAAATTTTAATTTCACAGAAATATGAATTGGGAACAGCATTTAATGTCTTTTCTACATGTTTTTACCATGTGGAGAATATATGCATTTGATTGTCATTCAGCTATGGGATAATTTACCTTGAGAGTGGACCCTTTAATGCATTGAGTTTAAAGTGTTTTCTTTCAAAGTCAGCCAGGTGTGAAACAACATGTTTCTCTACTACTTAATCTTCCCTAGAAGTGTGATGTGAGGTTTGGCAGTACCAAAGGCTATGCAGCAGCATGTTCAGCTCAGTTGGCCAATGCAGTAACTACTTATTTAAGGAAAATCTACTTCTAGACCATACGATGCCTCGGCGTAAGCCACAAAAATGTTCTATTTTTATCCTTTGAGAAAATGTCACAACGCTCTGATTTCATTAGATCAAAACTTCATTTTTATCTTCAGTAAAACTGATGTGATAAAAACACAAATCTGTGATATATTTGATAAGAATTTCTCTCTTTGATGTATGCCATTGTACTCTGCATAAGTCATCTGCCTATATCTGTAAGTGCTGGGAAACATGCCATCATAGCTTATGTAAAGTGGTGGGGAGCAGTTCAGGAGTAAGTACATCAGAAAGAGCAGACATGCAGAGAACACGTGCATGGCAGAAGTCTAAATGCAGTCATGTAGATTGTGCGCATGTATGTGTTCCAGCACATGTGTGTAAATGTATGTGGGAGCCAGGGAACTCTGGGGGTATTATCCCTCAGAAACCACCCACTTTGCTTTTGCAGATGACAGTATCTTAGTGACATGGGGCTTGCCAAGTACGCTAGTGGTGTGCAGTGGTTTCCTCTGAATCGAAACATTCTTTCTAGGAGAGAGAGAGGTGATGAGGTGACCCCTCATTCACATGTTAGTGAAATTTGCACGATTCACTAAGTCCCCTCCCCAGAGCCATAGAGGCAGCAGACAAGTGCTGGTGGGTCAGACAGATGCAGAGGGGAGAGTCCTTGACTCTGGAATTGTCTGAAAGTCATGGAAAGAGCTCTAGGGACATGGATTTCATGTCATCACACAAGTTAGAGTACACTTTATGCTTGTGGTACCCCTGCTTTTGATTCATCCCCGCTCATATAAATTACCTCTCCTCACAATCCTATTAGTAACCCCAAATAAAAACTCACTGGTTCCCCAAATTGAACTTTGATATAATTATTACTTTAGTTGTCACAGCTTTTTTTTTAAATCTGGGATGAATAGGGTTTTGTGTGTGTGTGTGTGTGTGTGTGTGTGTGTGTGTGTGTGTGTGTGTG
>NW_004949097.1:4434593-4443487 GCF_000317375.1 Microtus ochrogaster
AGAGAGAGAGAGAGAGAGAGAGAGAGAGAGAGAGAGAGAGAGAGAGAGCTAGGAAAAGCCACTTACACATTAGCAGGCAGCCTGTCTCCATCTCCCAGTATTGAGCTAAAACTGGGGACCACCACACCATGTATTTGGACATTGGTTCTGGGACGAGCTCAGGTCTCCATGCTCACATCAAGCATTTACTGAGCCTCCAGTCTCTCCAGCCCATCACTCCTCTATATTTGATAATAGCATGGCTAAATTCTGAGGGACAACAATAAACATGGGTCTGGACAAACAGCAGGGGTTTTCAAAAATCTCAGGTACGGAGTGAATGCTTGAAGAAGTTAACTCTTTCAGACACAGCAAGAATGAATGGCAGAAGGAAAACTAGGTACATAGCAAGGATCTCAACGTCATTGGAGGCAAGCATAGATTACATTTTATATTAATTATAGAGGTATGATAAGCTAAATTTAGAGTTTATTTTTTAGATATTAGAAACAATATGAAATAACATGAATTCTTTTTTTTTTGTCAGGAAGTCAAGTTGGTAAATTGATATGTGGGCTGGAATTGGACAGATTACTGGCAGCTTAGTAGAAAGGCCATCGTCACGGGGCAAGCTGCATTTTTAATCTAAGTTGATATCAATTTTGACAGTGGTCATAGTTTGGTTAGAACTCTATTATTTAGTAACAGGTTGCAGTGTCCTGGCAGTTCTGAGGGGGAAACTTTGGGGCACAACTCACAGAAGAAGGGGAAGGCAAGCTCAGCACCATAGGCTTATCATCCACCTTGCTGAGAGGCTAAGGTAGGAGGACTAGTTTCAAGGCCTGATAGCGCTACACAGTGTTTTCTAAGACCGTCCGGGCAGCCCAGAGAGGCCCTGTCTCAAAATACAAAGGTAGAAAGGGATGGGGATGTACCTCAGTGGTGGAGTGCTTGACTAGCGTGTGTGAGTCCTGTCTTCCATACCCAGTATCGGTCAGATTCAATGCAAGTAAGGTCATGAAGACGGAGTCAGTGGGTAAAGGTGTTAACCGTGCAACCTCACAGGCCCTGAACCCATGTAAAATGCTGGCCATGGTAGCACACATCTTTTATCCCTGCACTCCTGTTTTAAGTGTGGAGGAAAACAGAGGAGAACTGGCTGAAAGCTTACAGGCCATTTACTCTGGCATCCGTGTCAACAGCAGAAACAAGGGAGACTCTACCTCAAACAGGATGGAAAGTAAAAACCTACTCTCAACATTCTCAACATTGTCCTCTCTCTCTCTCTCTCTCTCTCTCTCTCTCACACACACACACACACACACACACACTAGATTATCCACCAGCTTGCTCTTTATGCCACAGCAAGCATTCCCAAGCTTCTGGAGTATGTTTATTTTTCTTTACGTAAGCAATCCTAATGTCCTGTCTGAATTCAGTTATCTTTAACTGTAGTTGAATATATTTATATGAAATCTAATTGCTATATGATTAATTATAAAACTCAAATATCTCTTAGTTATTCTCCATGAACTTCAGCAACCTTTTCAGCATGATTCATCCAGTTGTGAAGCAAATGCATTTCATGTTTCATATAGAATCTGTCACAAATTTCAGTTGGAGCACAAAGAGGAAAGCAAGGGCATTCTAAGGTGTGCAGAAGATTGACATGCAAAGAGGTAATTAGCAAAAATGTAGTAATCAGAATGCTATTGACAATTCTGGAAAACACCGCACACACACACACACACACACACATCTACCAATGACTTAATATATAGAATAAAATAAACTGAAACAATATACTTCATTTATTACAGCTTATGTTAAGACTAGGTCAGGAATAAAATAAACTAAAAATTCTAACAAAAACTTATTGAACTATGTGACAAAAGAAACGCAGCGAGCAGGGGACACTCACCTAGAAAATGTAGCAGTAAGGAAATGTGCAGCAGTTTGCTCCTTCCGATGTAGTTGTCTGCCATCCACCCAACAAACCCAGGGCTGAGGACTGAAGCGCCAACAAAGCACAGGTTGAGAATAGCTGCCTGGTGGTTGTAGTAGCCAAGCTTGACTGTGCAAAAGGGGATCATGTTGCAGACAACTTCAGAGAAGGTAAACTTCCCACACAGTTCCACCAGAAGCAAGCAAATGCCAGCCTGGAGACACCGGGAATGTCTCCCTGTCCTCTGCTGCTCAGGGCCACCGTGTAAGGCTAGGTCCTCCTCGGCGATGGCAAAGTCTGTAACAGACATGACTACTTTGCCTTCAATATGACTTATGTGAGTTGCTTGGACTTGAAGCCTTTTTTTCCCCCCCCCCCCATTCCTCTCATGGAAAAAAAAATTAAGATGTCTGCTTTGAATGTCACAGCTCCATGCAGAAAGTTCTTCACTTTTTTTTTCCCACATTAGTGCTATTCTTCTTGACAAGCTACAAGCCCCAGAAAGAAGACCCGGGCATTTCAACACTCAAGGCTCAGCATAGCCGAATCTGATTTGTTTGTTTAATTACTTAGACACTAAATTAGACGCTTCTCCCAAAATTATATTGAATTATGTGAATTCCGTTCC
The DNA here is from genome assembly GCF_000317375.1 of Microtus ochrogaster. Taxonomy (NCBI): domain Eukaryota; kingdom Metazoa; phylum Chordata; class Mammalia; order Rodentia; family Cricetidae; genus Microtus; species Microtus ochrogaster. Next base: position 4,437,146 of record NW_004949097.1, read on the forward strand.
GTACATATGGAAACTCGTCTGCCTCCTGCAGATAAAGGCTTAAATATGGAGACAGAAGAAACAGTTTTTCAGGGGGGTTTGAGCACCAGATCAGGAAATAATTTGAGTCTAATAATTTCTGATATTTTAATTAAACAAGCCAGAACAGTGCCAAGAGATAAAGCGGAAAAGGAAATCTGTTTTGAGGAGGCAGGGTACCTTATCATGATTCCATTTCTTGTTACTTTTGCTTGGGATTCTGATAAGAAAGTTAATTAGGAAACAAAAGCGCTAGTACATTTAGGTAACGAGCAGGGTTTACAAGGAAGTAATTTAAGCTCACTAATGAAAGGAGAAAATATTAAATAAACTCCCAGTCCTTTAGGTTGACCCCAAGCTTGTAGAACAGCCTCTCTGAGGGAACCAGAATCAAAAGGTGCCATTTGGCTGGTTATTAACCAGTAGTCAGGGATACAGCAAGCAGTCTACACGGGCTTCGGGAAATATTGGATCTACTGTGATCCTGGCTCCCACCGAGTGAGTGGGGGCAAGCATCCTATTTTAGAAAGCGAGGGGACATCAACTAGGCTGACGAAAGTGACAGTGGATGAGAATAGCTCACCATTTTGGGGTTTAGAGCCTGGGATTCACGGAGACAAGTGGATAGGACTACCAGGTCAACCTGTAAAACTTTAACAAGCGAGTCTTATTTTCATGTTGGCGTACCAAACCAAAGATTGATCAAGGCTGTGGACTTTGATTCACATCATTTGTCCCTTAAGGACAGAGCAGAATGCTTTGATTTGACTCTCAGTAACGGTCTCTGTGTACTGGTTCATGTTCTGATCCACCCAGCTTCCGTGTCCCTTCTTTGGCTGTCGTATCTCTTGTGGGTTATATACGAATGTCCCCACGTGCTCATGTGTGTGACTTCTCAGCACTTGTGGGAGAATTGCAGATTCTTTAGGAGGTGGCACCTTGCTGGAGGAAATGGTCAATGGGAGTGGGCTTTGAGGGAACACTGAGGGTGCTGTTTTCTCTCTGCTTTTTCTACACGGTACATGTGATGATCCGCTGTCTTCCTGTTCCTGCCACTGTGCCTTCTCTGCCTGCTGCCAAGTCTTCTCCATGATGACCTTTGCCCCCAGACCTGTAATCCAAATAAACCATTTTCACCTTGGTTTCTTTTTTCTTTTTTTTTTCGGGTTATTTATATCACAGAAATGGAAAAGAAACTAATATTATGCTCTATGTTTCTTTGTGTAGAATGATCACACAGTTTATCCCTTAGACTTGATCACTTCTGTGAGATTAAAGTGGTGTTCTTTTCAGTATAGTTTTTCCTGGGAAATGGATCTACATGAGGACAGCAGGGAGCACAGCCCAACCCATGTTGGAGAATGACCCCATCTATCACGGGAGGTCATGGTGGACCTGATCATCAGGAAATCCCTGTGAAACAGGAGTGTGTCTACCTAGTGAAAGTCGGTCACTGGCAGCTCATCTTTGAAGGCTGTACATTGTCCACATCCCTCCCTGTATTTAATTTTCTGTGCTTCCTGGCCTCCCTGATGTGAACTTCTCTGCTTTCCCACACAGCTGTTTGGTAAGATGGCTCGGTGAGTAAAGGTTTTTGCCTTGCAGGCCTTGTGGCCTGACTTCAATCCCTAGAGCTGTTTTAAAAGTGGGAGGAAGCAATTGATTCCACAAAAAGTTGTCTCTCACCTCCACATGTGTACCTTGGCATGAATGACCACACGTATGGCATACACGCACACACACACACACACATGCACACACAGAGACAGTCATAATAATAATGATAATAATAATAATAATGATAATAATAATAATAATAAAGTTTTAAAATGTATGGGTGAAATGACCCAAGAATGGACATATGGAATCTGAATCATCCAGATGGCAGGACACAGAAGAGGCCCTGGTGAAAAATTTAGCGCCTCCTGTCTCCTCCTCTGACAAATTTGCCTTTTAGTAAAACAACCAGGTCATTGCAATCTGTGGTTTGATTAAGTTACAAACCATTGTGGTTTCTGTAAACCACAGAAAGTTAATTTTACTACCAGCCAAACAGTTTCTGTCTCTTGTGTTTGCCCCACAAGCCGCTCACTGGAGATGTAACGACACCGACGAAGGTTTTCCGTGGTGTCTTTCCCAAGCAGGGCAGCTCTGCTTCTTGCGGGGGCCACTGGCGAGCATGCTGGAATTCTGTGGTGGAAACTTGGGCTTTGGAAAACTTTTCCTCTGTGAAAACTGCAGAGGTTGCCTGCTTCTATAACCTTCAAGGGGGCAGAGTGGACCACTTACTGTGAAGCTAGGCTTCCTGCAGCTTTGGGTACAGAGGGGAAGTCTGATAGTCTTGTGATAAGGACAGAGTAATTAGTAAAAGGACATCCACTGAGTTGGGAGAGGAATTAAGCAGTAGCCCTGCTCTTTCTCTTACCTCGGTGAGTCTCTTACAGTGACTGTACACAAAGCCCGAACCAGAAAGCCACAGAGGAAGTTCAGAGTAGAAATGACTGAGGAAATGTCACAGCTCTCTCACAGGAGTGCCTTTTATTGCTTGTTCCTTTATATCTGTATTCCTCAGATACACTAAGTAATGAATCTTTGGGAAATATGGAGCCATCTTCTAAGTCCTGTTTGCACAGAAGGCAAAAGTCAGGAGGCTGGATTATACTAAGGAGAATTGAAGTAACCCAAAATACCTTTATTGGTTCCTTTCCTACCACTCCCTCACTCGGATTTATTTATTTACATATTTACTTACTTATTTACTTATAAGTGGAGACTGTTTATTTGTTTCCCAGCCGCCCAGACCCAAATAATCACACAGAATCTATATTAATTGCAACACTGTTTGGCCATTAGCTCAGGCTTCTTATTAACTAGCTCTTACATCTTAAAATTAACACATTTCTATTAATCTGTGTATCACCATGAGGCTGTGGCTTATTGGTAAAGTTCCACTGTCTGTCTCCTTCAACATGGTGTCTGTCTCCTTGACTCTGCCTACTATCTCTCTATATCTCTTCCAGCCTGGCTATATTCTGCCCTGTCATAGGTAAAAGCTGCTTTTTTATTAACCAATAGTAATAAAACATACTCACAACATACAGAGGAGAATCCCACATCATCTATCTATCTATCTATCTATCTATCTATCTATCTATCTATCTATCTATCTATCTATCATCTATCTATCATTTAATTGGATGAGTATTTTTCCTACATATATTTGCACCACATGCATTTCTGTTGCCCCTGGAGTCCAGAAGAAAGAACTAGATCCCCCAAAACTAGAGTTCATGGTGGAGTAAGTTTCATTGTGAGTGCTGGTAACAAAACCAGAGTTATCTGCAAGAACAGAAAGTGCTCTTAACCACTGAGCTATCTTGCTAGCCTCTCCTAACCAATTCTCAATGCCCAATACAGAGCATGCTCAAATGACAAGTGTCAAGTGCTCTTGAGAGTGACACTTTGCAGGAAATTTTGACTATCATCCCTTTCATAAATAAAACTGTCTGTGAAGACTGGAGACATGGCTCAGTGTGTAAGCACCCTTACCACATAAGCCTGGGACCTCAGTGTGGAATTTTGGAACCTGCGTAGAAGCCACAAAACAGAGAGCAAGGTACAATGCCCCAGATTGTCTTCTGATCCATGTTCATGGCATGTATGGGCAACTGCAGACACCAACATCTACGTATACACAGACACAAACACAGACAAATAGGGTGGGTATTTGCAGATTTTAAGAAGGCTATAGAACCACTGTTAGTCATTTGTGACTTCATTAGTACTCACAGCTGTGTGTACAATGACTGTGCTCCTCTGAGTCTTAATAAGATCCTCTCCAGGTTTCTAATTTTTACTTATTTTATTGTTGAGAATTTCAGACAATGTGTTTTATTCATATTCAGCTCCATTTTCCCAAATCTCCCTAGCTCTACCTCTACCCTCTCCTCCCAACCTCATATCCCCCCTTTCTTTTTTCAGGGCAGAAACAAAAAGCACACCACTAAGTACAATTCTGCTGTCCCTGTGCTACCCTTGGATTTGGGGGTGCCAACTGGAACATGGTTGACCCACCAGGATCCATATACTGTAGAGGGCTCAGCCCTAAATGGGAGCTTTGTATCATGCCCTCTCCTTTCCAAGACTCAGTGATCACTGAAGAAGAGGGCACAGAAAGATTATAAGAGCCAGAGGTATTGGATGACAAGCAACCAAGAAAGCAGTGTTTTCTGGACACAGCAGAACACTGAACATATGAATTCACAGTAGTTGTGGCACCATGAATAAGTTCTGCATGAGTTCAAGCCAGGCAAGATCCCATCATGGAGAGGAGAGGAGCCCATGGAGTTCTACCCCCAGATGAAGAGTTATTGGCAACTGACAGCTTCTGGGGGAGAAAGAATCTATCCTTTTCATGTTCTTTTTTCAAAATTTTTATTGATTCTTTGTGGATTTCACATCATACATCCCGATCTCATTAATCTCTGATCTTTTATCTGCTCTTTGCCCTTATAACATCGTCCAAATAAAGTAAAATAAAATTTAAAAGAAAAGAAAAAGAAAAATCTCTTCATTGTAATATACACAATATACTCTTTACTCGACATATCTTTACTTGCAAATGCTCATTGCAGTGAGACACTGGTCTGGTTCCAAGGTCTCTGGCGTCTACAATACAATCAATACTGGGCCTTCACTGGAACTCAGCTTGGATATCCGGTTGTTGCCCTGTGTTGTGGAGATCCTGCAGCTTTGGGTCTTCAGGGCCCGCCCCTTCATATGCTCCAGTAGTTCATAGGTAGGTAGATGTTGGAGTGGGCCAACTCATAGTTCTGGTTCTGGATTGCGGCTGGACTGGTTAGCTTGCCAGATCTCCCTCATCCTCACCACCAGAGTGAGCTCACTCAATGAAGCAGGCAGCAAAGGGACTGGGCCAGTCCTCCTGCTCTCGTGCCATCAGGGACAGCTCACCTGGAATCCCATCACCAGGATCAACTCTACTGTGGTGAGGTGCAGGGCCTGTTCTCCTGAGTGCTGTAGCCAGTGAGGGACAAGACCAACTCTGTACAGCCCGATTCTCATAGCCTTTGATGGTAGCAGGAGCCAGGGACATCAACACAGACTGTGGTTGCAGCAGGGCCACAGATCAGACATGGTCCATGGCACAGGCTCGGGTGTCACCATGGTCCCGGCATATCAGCCTGCTCCTCACCGTGACCTTTGCCTTTCAGATCTGCCTCACTCCACAGGACTTGAATCATTCATGTCTCTTTCCATCCCATACCCCGCCATGTATTTGCTCATCATTACAGCACTGGATAAGTCCGTGGTGGTTTCTTCTACCCTCCAAGGGCAAGTGGCTCCAAGCAGACATGTTGGTGTCCTTCTCCTGCTCCGTCCTGATGACACTGGGGTGTCTTCCCATATTCTTAAGGTATTATGCACAACTCTCTGTTTCAATGCATGTTATATTATAGTGTATTAGTTTCTATGCTTTCTTTTTCTTTTTTATTAACCATGAGTTCTTTGAATCTTGGAACAATTTTATACTTACCTTTGATTATCCGTTGCCTTAGACAGTTCCTAAATTTTACCAGTTATGTCAGTCTATGTCTAGTACCTTATAGTGGTGGGCCCCTGTGACTTATCAGACACTTGAAAAGTTAGCATATTGCTATGCCTAGTGTTGCAACTTGTAATCTAATTTACTTAGGTGACTGAGACAGGAAGACTATAAGTTCTGCCTTGTCTCCAGAATAAGTTGAATGCCAACATGGGAAGCACAGTGATTCCATCTCAAAATAAAGAGTAAAAAGAGGATTAAGGAGGCAGCTCAGAGGTAGTGCTTACCTAGCATTGTGAGCCTCTAGGTTCAGTTCCCGAGAACCTCACCCCAACCCCCAAAGTAGAAATAGTAGAAGAGGTTGATTTAGGGGCTGGAGATACAGCTCTGCAGTATAAAAGCCATATCCTGTTCTTAGAGAGATACCTAGCACCCAATGGATGGTGGCCCACAATAGCAGTAACCCTGGCTTCAAGGGTATCTAGTGATCTGAGGTCACCTTCACTCACATGCGTATACATACAAATAGCCACAGCCTCAGTCAAGCCAGAGACTCAACCTCAGCCTCAGTCACAGCCTCAGACACGGCCACAGTCACAGCCACAGCCTACATTAGCCACAGCTACAGCCACAGCCTAACATTAGCCACGGTCACAGCCTAACATTAGCCACGGTCACAGCCTAACATTAGCCACGGCCACAGCCTAACATTTAACCACAGCCACAGCCTAACATTAGCCATGGTCACAGCCTAACATTTA
>NW_004949097.1:4444168-4475421 GCF_000317375.1 Microtus ochrogaster
GGCCACAGCCTAACATTAGCCACGGCCACAGCCTAACATTTAACCACAGCCACAGCCTAACCTTAGCCTCAGCCACAGCCACAGCTGTAGCTAATTTTTTAAAAATGTCTTCAGGGAAGATTTAAAGTCCTGGTTAAGGTATTGCCTAGATCAGATTGGCCTGTGGGTGTGCCTGGTGGAGTATGTCTTAAATATTAATTAATACAGGGACACTCAGCCTGTTATTGGTGGTACCATCCCTAAGAAATGAGGTTATGGACTATATGAAAACTAGCTAAGTATGAACCTGTGTGTGTGTGTGTGTGTGTGTGTGTGTGGAGAGAGAGAGAGAGAGAGAGAGAGAGAGAGAGAGAGAGAGAGAGAGAGAGAGAGAGAGAGAGAAAATAAGTCAGAATGCAAGCCAGAGAGTGACCCAGACAGCAATTTCTCCTGGGCCCCCTGCTTGAAGTTCCTGCCTGACTTCCCTCAAGGATGGACTAACCTGGAGGTGTAAGCCAAATACATCCTTACCTCCTCTAAGTTGCTATTGGTCAAAAATTTCAGTCACTGCAAAAGAAATAAAAATGGGACAGTTGTCAGTGATGGGTCTAAACAAATTTAACTAATTAATAACGATTTTAAAAACTAACAAAATACATGCCCCTTTGCTGTGAGCCCAAGTTTATTTTATCAGTAACTGGGTGAGCCTTTATTTCATCAGTAACTGGGTGGAAGTCTATCCCAGAACTTTACCAGAACTTGACTTAAAAAGTAGAAAATGTAGCTAACTGTCCAAGCTCGTAGTTGCTCAAACGCACAGTGTTGTAGGAATCCGACTTTAGACTGTTCTGCAGTAGCTACAATCAGAGTGATAAGCCTGACTTCGTAGGACATTCTGTTTTCTGCAGTAAAGACTGTGAACTGGATGGTATGTAAGACTCTTGCTATCTGGGACTAATTTCTCTTGCTAAAGACTAGTAATTTATAGGAAATATATCTTTTCCACAGTCGTGATAGACCCATCTGCCTATAAATTCTACTCTTCATATTCATAAACTAAGCAGGGTGTAAGTACGATTTAATTATTTTTTTAAAAATGCAATTATCATAGTTCTCTCTAGATTTCTATCTTTTCAGTCCTGTCCCTGTGGGTACAGCTGGAAGTAGAGGAAGAGATATTTCTCTATCTTCCTGGAAGCCAGAGTTAAGAAATTATCCCTGGATTTTCAAAATGTATATAGAAGAAAGAATAGAAAACTTAAGAATACATGGCTATAAATAGCTCTTTGGTTCTGGCTTTGTTGTTTCTTTCAACTCTGAAAATTTTATTCTAGGGTCTTCATTGAAATATACATAATTACCTAAGCTTTGCAGTTTTTCAGACTTGCAGGGCCCGTGTATTATTGCACCTGTGTAGCAGCTTTATAATTCAGTGGTAATTGAAGAGCAATTATTTTTCACGACACATGTACATTTTTATATCAGATTGTTGGCAGATATTCTTTATGATGATGTTGTCGTCACTAATGAGAAAATTAGAACAAGTTCTCTCGGAGAGAGTGAGGCATCTCTTGCTAACTCGTTTCCCAATTCCTGACACAAATTTCAGAAAATCCTTTTGTACTGGAAAGCAACTTGTACAAATCGGCACGATGCCTCCTCTGAAACTGGGGGATCATGGGAGGGATAGTGAACTATTTCACAGGACTGGTAAGGGTTTGTTTGTTGAGTCCATATGATGGCTCTTAGAGCAAGTCTGCATAGACATTGATGTGGATATTTAGATCACAAAAGTCTAAAAGGATTTTAAGTCCCCTCCTTCCACCGCACATGTATGTACAACCTACTGTGTCTACTTAGCACTGTTGGTATATACATGTTTTCAGGACTGACCAGTTGAGATTGGACATGCTGTGTGGAAACCTCTCCCTGGAGAAAACTGACTCTTTCTCTCCCAGCAGTCATTAACTACCAGATGCTCTTCTTCTGGGGGCGGGGTGCTTGTGGAGTTTCCCCTGTCTATGTTGGCATGTCATCTCGTATTGTCATTATGCTGGTCTTCTTCAGGCCACCATGCTGTTGAGGTTTCATTGTGTATCTTCCTTGTCAAGTAGACACTATCTAGCAACAAGTGTCCCAAGCCTCCAGCTTTTACGGTTTTCCTGATCTCTCTTCCATTATTTGTGCTGAACCTTAGTTGTAAACTGTTTTCTGTAGTAGACGGAGACTTACAGAGATCCAAAATTGGTCAAAATGAAGAATTTAAGCTCTTCATAGTTACTTTCCAAAAAGCAGAACTAGTGACTTACACAATAATTTGGTGTAAGACGAGACACCATAAGGCTGACATGTATATACTATAAACTTAGGTAACAAATCACTCAGTTTAGACCATTTAGAACCAATCAAAATTCAGCATACACAGAGCATCTGCTCTCTGTCAGGCACTCTGCCAGATAGTAAGAAGCTAACTTTCCTCTAACTAGAGTAAGTGGATCAGATACCCTAGATTTGCCGTATCTGCACAAATAGTAGTGATGATACTACCTCCAGAGTAGGGGATGCAGTGCAGTTGGCAGAGTGCTTACCTAGTATGTACAAAGCCCTGGTTTCCCCAGCAGTACATAACTGGGGATTACATATTTGTGTAATCCAGCGCTCTGGAAATGTATGTAAGAGGCTCAGAAAAGGCTTCGGGTTGGTAGCCTGAGTAGCAATGGGGCAACAAGAGACACCTTAAAGACTCACATCTGATGAGGAGGTTCAGCTGGGCCAGGACAACAGACCCAGCAACCTTTATACATAGTACAAGGAGCTAGGGCAGTGGTTGAGGCTACTTAGTGGGGAGAGGGTATGAGAATGGGCAAATTGAAGGATTTTGATATTGAAGACAGAAACAGAGTTGCTTTCGAAGTGTGTGGGATATTAAAATGTTGTGGGTGAAGGTGGTTGAAAGGACGAAGTAGTTGGCATGTCACGTTGGTCAGACTCAAGCATAGTGACTTGACTTGCTGACAGCCGTGATTCTGATACCTTTTATGAAGGTCAGTGCAAAGTAGCCACACTAGTCAGCCATACCAGCCAGGCAGTGATGGCACACACCTGTAATCCCAGCAGCCACACAAGTCAGCCATAGAGGCCGGCCGGTGGTGGTACACACCTCTAATCCCAACACTAGAGAAGAATATAAAGTGGGATGAGCTAGAAAATTGCTCTCTTTCAGAGAAGATTTCAAAGAGGTAAGAGCTCTCTAGGGGCTTGGCTGTTTTTACTTTTCTGATCTTTAGATTGAACTCCAATATCTGTCTCTTGGTTTTTATTATTTGTGCTATATCTCTCAGCCAAGAATGCTACCCGAGACAAAACCCCATGGCAGATCAAAAGTTCTAGATAGGATATCTTTATTCTTTACCTTTTGTGGTGGTTTGCAAAAGAATGGCCCCATAGGCCCATATATTTGAATGCTTTGTCACCTGGCAGTGGCACCATTTGAAAGGATTGGGAGGTGTGGCCTTGTATGAATAGGTTTAGACTTGCTAGAAGTGTGTTATTGGAGGTGGGCTTTGGGCTTTTCCAAGGCCCAAGCCAGGCCCAGTGGCTCTCTATACCTGCTGCTTTTGGACCTGGATGTAGAGCTCTCAACTACTTTTCCAGCTTCATATCTGCCTATGCACCACCATGCTCCCTGTGCTGATGAGTTTTGGTGAATCCTCTGAAATTCTAAGCAAGCGTCAATTAAATGTTTTGCTTTATAAGAGTTGCTGAGGTCATGGTGTCTCTTCAGAGCATTAGAACGCTGACTAACACAACCTTCTGTGTTCTTAGGGAGCTGTAGTTGACAGTAGTCATGATTTTATTGTTTGGATGTGAGATCATGTATTGAAGGGTTTTCACCTTACGGGTAGTGTTGGGATATAATTGGATCATAGCTGCAAACCTCACATTCTCCACTCATGTTCACAGGGGAAGAGATTATCAGGAGATGGGAGTTGTTCAGAAGAAGAGGGTCACAGGAAGATGTTTCTCAAGGGTACAGCTTGTTTCTGGCCCTTTCCTCATTCTTGCTGTGTCTCTTGTCGGCCGTGAGGTCGGCAGCCTCTCATGTCATGTGTTTCTTGTCCCACAGTGTTTTTCTTTGCTACAGTCTAGAGCAATGGAACCAGCTGTCGATGGAAACCTGAAATCGTAAGACAAAAATAAACTTTTCCTTGTTGTGTGGGTTTGAATGAGAAATGTCCTCCACAGGCACATGTGTTTGCCTGCTTTACCCCCTTTAAGTGGCACCGTTCACAGAGGTTATAGAAGTTTTAAGGAACCATGTTGGAGAAAATACATCAGTGGGCATCTCTGAGGTCTCATAACTTCTCCTGGCAACCATCTCTATGTCCTTGTTTTCTGTATGTATGACAATGTAACTTTCTGCTCCTTATGCCATGCTTCCCTTGATTATTGCCACGTCGCTTCCACTGTGATAGACTCTAGTTCTCTCAAGCGATAAGCCCAAATAAAGCCCCTCTCCTCTGAGTTACGTTTTGTCAGTACATTCCCCCCCCCATAGGATCTCAAAAGTAATGATTACGCTCCTTTATGTTGTTTTTCTGAAAACATAGCCATGGAAAGCTAACTAATTCAGGCATAGAATGAGTAGGTGAGTAAAATGGACACCCAGGAGCTCTTCTATATAGCTAAGCACTAGAACCTCTTTGAAGAAAGAACATTATGGGGGTAGGGGCATAACTTTGTGGGTAAAGTGCTTGCCTTATGTGCTTGAGAAACTGAGTTGACCCTAGAGTCCATGTAAAGAAAAGTCAGGTATGGGGGCACGAGCTTGAAATCCAAACACTTGAGGCACAGACACGGGCCTTCTGGTCAACCTGCTTAGCCTACTGGGTGAGCTCCAGGCCAGTTGATGTTTAACTATATGGTTTAATTCTCTTTTAAGGTTTGTTTTTATTGTGTGTGCATATGTTCATGCATGTGTGTGTGTTTACATGTATGTATCTGTGTGAGTAAGTACCACATTCTGTGTGAGTGCCTACAGAGGTGGAAAGAAGGTGTCGGTCCCTTGGTGCTCTAGTTACAGGATATTATGAAAGCCTGAGTGTTGGAAATTGAACTCTATCCTCTGGAAGAGCCACAAGTACTTTTAGCCACTGAGCCATCACTCCAGCCCATTTAATTCTTTACTTGTTGTATTTTTATTTTTCAGCAGTAATAGGGCTGGATCACATAATTTCACCTTCTAGTTTCTGGGTACTTCTTCTTCTTCTTTTTTTTTTTTAAAGAATGCTTGCTTGTATATTTGTAGGCATAGCCAGTTAATAGGATAAAAAAGAACCTACCCTGACCTCAGTTTGGCAGTTGCTGCTGAGAGAAGTCAGTGACTGTTTCCCAGGCATCTCTTCGCGCTGTGCTGACTGTCCCCATTGAACAGGCAGGCAGCACATAGCATTTAGCCACTGCATTCCTCACATTTGCGATTCATTTTCTGTGTCAATTCATGTGTTTGATATTATAAAAATCATTTTAAACCTAGTTTAACTTTTCTTTTTTTACGTTCGGCTTATTCATAATTTTATGAGCTATAAATTTTATTGCATTGTGAATTGCCTTTCCCATCCACAGATAACTCTGAAGAAGTCCTTGGAGGAATTGCTTAGGATAGGATTTAAAAAGAAAAGAAAGAGAGAAAAGGGACTTTTGTTGAAACTTGATACATGTTAGGCCACAATGTATCCTTGAGTAGAAAACGACCAAGAAAAAAAAAAAAAACCTAACCTTGTCTGGCTTTAGTTAAAGCATTTACACCAACCAAACATGTATATTCTAATTACATCATGTAAAATGAATATGAAATTTGGTATGATTGCATATCTTATTAAAACAACTCTATTAATTCATACATAGCCCTTCTTTTTGGGCTATAGATTTTTGTTGGTGTGAATTATCCAGATATCTGGCTGTCAACAAGCTTGAAAATGATAAGAAATTTCTCATTTTTATTTTTCATGGGAAATGCTGATTTAATCTTGATACAAACTAAGTTCAGTTTAATTTGATTGTAGAGAGGAGGCAAGCAGGCCTGCTTTTCATCCCACCCGCATGATTAGCTTTAAACCCGAAATAACAACACACACATTGTATTCATTTAAACACTACCTGGCCCATTAGCTCTAGCCTCTTACTGGCTAACTCTCACATCTTGATTAACCCATTTCTAATAATCTGTGTAGCACCATGAGGTGGTGGCTTACCAGGAAGATTCTAACCTACATGCATCTTGGGCCGGAGCTCATGGTGTCTGTTTCATTGCCTTCTTTCCAGCATTCTGTTCTGTCTACTCTGCCCACCTAATTTTCTGCCCTATTAAAAGACCAAGGCAGTTTCTTTATTAACCAATGAAATTAACACATAGACAGAAGACCCACCAACATCACTTGATACAGATTAAATCTGAACTTACTCAGGTCATTCATGCTGAACACTCACTGAATGTTCTGGTCTTATTTAAGCCTGTAAGTGCCAGAACTCCTCATGAGGGAAGTCATGCTGGTTGGTTTCACGTTGGGGTTGTGATTACTGCCAAAGCTGAAATGGCTCAAAGCATATGGAAAAAAAAAACTACAATAAATTTGGAATCCGAGTTCTGATTTGATGTTTTATTGTTGCTTTTCTAGATGTTTACTACAAATATAATTTTATTTAATCTCCTTCCATTCATGTTCTAAGCCTCTTACTTTAATTTTTTCCTCAACATGTACAGTTATGTCCTTGGAGAGTTTTAGAGGTTCCATAAGAGACAGTGGCGGAGGCAGAGGAGTCCTGATTTGGATTAACATTGGAATGGCAGCTGTGCTCACAAGGGTTCCACTAACGCACATACATCTTTCTGTACTTTGTACCTTACAGGTGGAATCCCTGCAATACATGCCTTCATCCTGAATCTCCAAGCCCAGTGTATCTGCTGTGTCTTTTCCTTTGCATTTTCCTTTCCAGAATGCTTTGCTCCCAGATTTCCACATGCCCAGCTCTTTTAGTTTCCATCAAACCTTTATTAGGAGACCATTTTCTCAATTGGCTTTAGACTGGATTTCTTTAAAACTAAAATTCTTTAAAGTATCAGAGCACTTTTCCACTTCCTACTCAACGTGACCGGTATGCCCTAGCTGGCTGGGACTCTTCTTATTTCAGTATTGAAAATCCCATGCCCAGTGAACAATGTTGGATACAGTGTCTTAGAGGCTCTAAAGATTCAACCTATCATCTACCCACTCACCTGTCTCCCCATCCATACACACATACTCTATCATCTATGTATCTATCTAATCCATCTATCATCTGCCCACCCCCTCATTTAATTGAACTAAATTATATTCCACAACAGTCAGCTTTTTTCTTCTTCTTCTGTATTCCCCTATCCCCATAGCAGCATTCCTAGGGCTCCCAAATAAATCTCAACGAGTATTTGTTAAATGAATGAAAAAAATCTATATGTCAGGGCAGATTAGTAAAAATGAGAATAGAAAGGCCATGTTGACATTGCCCGTCTGTCCAAATAGCTGCCAAAATTATGTCTTGATCCTTATCATCTTCACAATTCATACTCACAGGCAACCTGCACGAGTCAGAGAGTCTAAACGGTAGGAAATGCAATGTTTTATACACAAACAGTTTGAACTGAAAATTGAGATTTAGGTAATGAAAATGCTGATTTGTATCAGAAGTGCCCTGCAGGATGATCAGATTGGATGAGCTCTTTCAGGCCTGCTGCAGGCTGTTGGAGACACTGATAGGAATGGAGGAACAGGCAATGTTGGGGTTGAAAGCATGATGGAACTGGTACAGCATCTGGTTTTAGAGGAGCACAACACCAGAAGCTCCCATGGATTGAGATTGACATGCAGTTGCCATGTACTTAGAGCATCCCAGTATGAGCCATCGAGTGGAAAACCCAGCAGCAGAAAGAAAATGTAGCAGACTGGGAAGGTTATCAGAGGGCCTCAGATTGAGTGACTTACCTAGAATCATGCAAATGGTGCTTGTCACTCTGTGTTATAATCACAGTTACATTTTCATGTTTCTTGTTCTTGGCCTTGGCTATTTTTTTAGTGTGTGTTTTAGTGTGTGCATTGTGTGTGTGTGTGTGCTATGTGTTTGTGGTTTGTGTAGTGTGTATGGTTGGTTGTGTATGTTTATATGCTGTGGTATGTATGTGTTTGTGTGGTATAATGTAACATGAATTCTAGTTGTTCTTAATAATAAAAACCTGAAATCAGAGAGAGGAGTTAATGCTGAAAGATCAGAGAAGCAGAAACATCAGCCACTAGAGAGTTCTTACCTCTACCAATGCTTAGTCCAAAGGGGTGATTCTATCTCTACGAATCCTCAGACTGCATACTCAGACAGAATCCCCAGACTGCATCTGAGCTCCTGTCTCATCCCATTTTATATTCCTCTTTTCCCCAGCCATATCACTCCTGTCTCCACCTCCCTAGTGCTGGGATTGAAAGCATGGGATCCCAAGTGCTGGGATATCCTCTGTGTGAGCTCTCTTTCTCTTTTAGACAGATTCAATCTTGTGTAGCCCACAGTGGTCTTGAACTCACAGAGATCCCCCCATCTCATCCTGGGATTAAAGGTGTGTGCCACTACTGCCAAGCCTCTACGGCTAGCTAGTAGCTTAGTCTTGTACTCTGATCTTCAAGCAATCTTTATTTGTTAGATTACAAACAAAATATTACTAGAGTGGTGTGTGTGTGTTTGTGGTGTGTATGTGTGTTTTGGTGTGTGTGTGGTGTGTGCATGTGTCTTAAATCTTTCTCAATCACTCACCATGGTATTTATTGAGACAGGGTCCCTCACTGAAGATGGAATTCAGCAATTCTGCCAGGCTAGCTGGGCAACAAAATTCAGAGATCTTCCATTCCCCACTGCACCGGTGACAGAATTACAGGCATATGCCCCCATGTCTGGCGTTTTCCACCTGTGTGCTGATGACTTAACTAAGGTCCCCATGCTTGCACGGCAAGCACTTGACAATCTAATCCATTGTCTCAACCCAGCTTTTTTTTTTTAAAGTTAGGTCAAGGGTCACCTTTTATAATTCCTTTCAGTCTTTCTCACTTAATTTTAAGATATGTCTTCCCCATACCATTTTTGGCACTCAACCAACCATCAGGTCTTATCCATTTTATTCTTAGCTATTTTTAGACCATGGCCTCTCTTCTACCCTTCTCCCCTCATCCATACTGGATGTCTTTCCATAATTATTGTAATTCTGCTCATCTGCCCCCACCTCTTTTTGTCACGCTCCCTTCTTTACTCAGCTGCATGGCCTCTTACGTGCTAAGCCACTCTTCAGAACAAAGTCCATGCTCCTGGAGAAGACCCAGGTTGCCCACCTCTCTGTCTTCTCTGTTTCTCAGTGTCCTGAGCTCTAGCAATGCGAACTTTGAGTTCATGTGTGAGTGCCAGTGTTCCCTTCTTTACCTGTCTACTACTTTATGAATACTGCCCTCTCCATCGCACTATATGTCTTGGAATAAAAATAAGTTTTACATTCCAAGATTAATTTCCAATGTCTTGTCTTCCAGGAAGGTGTCTCCATGCCCTGGCCAGTGGCGGTGAAGTGTGCCTACTCTGACCCACTGTAACCCAGTGAGGGTGGTGGGGTCTTTGGTGCCTCATTGTCATCTACTTGTGTGTCTTTTTCTTCTTTTTCCTCCTCCTGTATTTTTATGCATAGCTTAAGCTTTACTTATTTTTGTATAGGTAGCATCTAAAGATGGACTTGGTGATAAATCTGTTGATTGAATAGTTGGTTACATGAACTTGAAAAACTGCAGGGCTTCACCGTGATCAGTATTACATCAACAGGCATAGCCATCTTCCTTATTTTCCTCTTCTCAAATGGAAAATCTTGTACTTCAGTACTTCAACACTCTCCTCAGCTATCATAAAAATTTCCATAGGCCATGCTCCTGAGGATCCGTGCTAAAACCTCCTCTTTTATTTTGATTCCGTTTGGACCACTGTAATGGACTCTTGGCTGCTGTCCCAGCACCCATAATTAGCAGACTTCAGTGGGTATGAAATGCTGCTATAGAATTCCATTCAACGTTGGATCAAATAAGTATGTAACTCCGGTTTTTGTGTCATCAAAGTTAGAGATGGGAAATAATTATTGGTTTCACATTGAGTCTGTTCCTCTTGGGAACTGGGGCAAAATTGTTCCCTTTGGGCATTTCATCCAACGATTTAAGTGAAGAACCAGCAGGTTCTCTGCTATTTCCTCTGGGAGACCCCTTTGCTGTCAAATAGAAGTGATTTTCTGAACAAAAAGAAGAGGGAAAGTCTTCCTTCTGTTTATATTAGGTTTTCCTTATAGTTCCTGCCTACCTAAATCCTGAAGTGCCTATACATGCTGGGGTGTATTCTGTAGGGGGAAGGGTTATGTTCCTCTGTGAAGACCATTGGAGACACAGCCTTTTTAATGACCGGTTTAATCATAGTCATTTGAGAATGAGTTGTTCCTTTCTTCACACAATATAAGTTGGTTTTAACATTTTAATGCAAGGGTTTTTTTTTTTTTTGGAGAATTATGTGTTAGACACTAAGCCAAGCTCTTTTTTAGGTGTGTGTGTGTGTGTGTGTGTGTGTGTGTGTGTGTGTGTGTGTGTGTGATTTTCTGCCCATGTTAATGTGTACATCTCAATCTGACTATATAGGCATCAGGTCCAAAGCAATGATTTCTGGGTCCTGAAGCCAATTGCTGTATACTGTATTGATTTATTAAACAACTTAAATGTTTGTTTGGATTTGGTATTTGCAATCTGCGGCACTCCAGTAATAGGCTTTACCTGGGAATGATTGCGTGGGAGGGAGCAAAGGGCATTGCAAAAAACAAAAGGCCTGGATCCTTACAGGGATTGTTATCTGGGTTGATGTCTGTATTCGCCATTAAGGTAACACTCAAAGTTTGACTAGAGGCCTAACCTAAGGAGATGTTTTCCTCCATTTGCCTTCTCCCAATGCAGTCTGGGGATTGAAGCCAACTGGACAATAACTCAAAAAACCCAATCTCCAGCTTTCTCCTTGTGAAATATTAAAGATGTTTGGCATTTGCCAATCTCTGATGCCTCATTTATTAACAGAAAGCAGTAATGTGATACTTACATGGTTTGTTGCAGGGGGGTTAACTGATGTAACATGTGGTATGTCTTGGTGCACTGTACACACCCAAAACATTTTGTATTTCTTTTTACCAAGAAGACTACGGTACTGTCCAAGATTCTGTGGACAGATTGGCAAATGTATGTGAATGGCCTAAATTTATATGCCTTTATGGAGGTAGTAATGTTATACTTAATTAATTATCAATAATTTACTATGAATGACATTAAATAACAAGTTCCGCCTAAGTCTAATATACATCTGCTGCTACTAATACTGCCAATTATTAATCTATTAAATCCTTTCAACAGCCTCCTCTTGACCTATAAAGCCCTTTAAACGTTTTTCCTCCAATGTATGTAACTATGTTCTCGAATCTTCCCTGAGGCACCTCAACTGTGCCTGCTGTGTGAATAGTATGCAAATGTGGCCTACTAGAACTGTATTTCAGACATCCTTGAGG
Organism: Microtus ochrogaster; assembly: GCF_000317375.1. Lineage (NCBI taxonomy): Eukaryota > Metazoa > Chordata > Mammalia > Rodentia > Cricetidae > Microtus > Microtus ochrogaster. The sequence goes on from NW_004949097.1 coordinate 4,455,783, forward strand.
CGTTTGCCTCCTCTCTTTCTTGCAATTAATTGATCAACAACATGAAGTTTTCAGATTAAGCAAAGTGCATACGTGTGGAAGGGATGTTAAGCACTGAGCAAAAGGCTGGAGAAGTGTATTGCCATCTGCCAGGATCTAGTCTCTCAAACTACCATTATTCCCCCAGAGACCTTCTCCCAGTTTAATATATATTTTTTAGACAAACATGCATGCTTATATAAGCACACTGTATTATTTCTGTAATGGAAACCACTCTGAAAACAATTTATTTGTCTAGCAAGAAGGATATGTTTAAATAAATTACCATACAAATCATAAATTATCCAAGCTGCATTTTGAGGTCTCTGAAGCTTCATTATTTGGCTTATACTACTTCATATCCATCTTTGTTGTGCAAATAATCAAAGGCAACAGAGTCTAAGGATTTAGGATGTAGATCCTAAATTTAAAATTTAAAGATTTAAAAATATTGCTGGCTTAGTGTCTTCACTGTGTGTCATATTTTAAAACGTTTGGATTCTTTTCTAATTTTTTTTTTTTTTTTTTGGTTTTTTCGAGACAGGGTTTCTCTGTGGCTTTGGAGCCTGTCCTGGAACTAGCTCTGTAGACCAGGCTGGTCTCGAACTCACAGAGATCCACCTGCCTCTGCCTCCCGAGTGCTGGGATTAAAGGCGTGCGCCACCACCGCCCGGCTCTAAATATTTTTTAATTGCAATAGAATGGCATCACTTTCTTTCCTTCCTCTCCTTCCTCTAGCCCCTCCCTCCAGCCCCTCCTTCTAACCCCTCCTTCTAGCCCTTCCCTCTAGCCCCTCCCTCCTCTAACCCCTCCCATAACCTCACTGTCAAGTTGAAAGGTTTTTCTTTGCTTGTTGTTATACATACATGAATTTTTTTTTTAACAACTCTATTTGAAAGATAAAAAATTAGCTTGCTGTTTTCAGGAGTGTCACCATGTAACTTGGGGGCCATCAAACTCAAGGCAGTTTTCTTCCCTCAGTCTCCCTCATGCTAGGATCACAGGAGTGCCCAGCCCAGTAAGACAGCAAAGTTAAGTGGGCTGGGAGGACGTTGTTCCCACAGGCAGGTGGGCATTTTAACATGTTGTGTTTCTATCCAGAACAGGCTCTGATCTCTTTAAAAGAAGTACTGCAGCAGTATTAATTTGGTTACTTTTACACACATTTACATACATTTGCATTGATATCCATGAAGTCCTTCTCCAGACATGCAAAAATTAAATATCATTAGCTAATTAGTGCTCCCTCTGTCAACTGTATTCAAGCTTGAGATGGAAAGTGTGAAAGCGGCTGAAACAAGGGAAGTCTGTGAGTCCATCGGTGCTTCTCCATGCTTGGCGGAGGTGCACAAGGGAAGCGTCAGAACCTCACACACAAAGGACAATGGCAGCTATAGGCTTCTTTACATTTGAAATGGCCCTGCCTATCCCTCCCCACCCCCACCCTCGCTCCTCATGCAGAAAGCATGCTGTCACAGATAGCAGCAAGCCACAGGGACTTGAAGTACAGAGCTCACTCAAATGTCCAAAGAATTGTTTTTCTTCTTTATTATGGCCATGTTTTCAGATATGTCCCACTTTAAAAACACAAGATACACAATTCAGTGTGGAGTCAAGGGCTAGGATGAGTCGTTGGTGGGGGGGTGGTGGGATTTGTTGTGTGAGGGGGCCACCAAAACCAACAGAAGAGGGCAGGAAGAAGGGAAGAGTTGCAAGCAGCAAGGTTTGAATCGAGGATTGCTACCTCCGTGGCTGGCCACGCACATTCATTCTCTGGAGTAATAATACATTGAGAGAAAATGCAAAACAGGGAAGGAAAACATTTCGGTGGAAAATGAAATTTAATGGAAAGAAATGTCTATAAAGGAGTTTAAAAATAATTTTTCCTCCTTGCAAATCTGTTGTTTCTCTATAGATCTTAGCTCAGGGCAAGACTCCCTCTGTTTTCTGAGCTCAAGATTTCAGAAAAAAAAAAAAAAGACTTGGAAGCAATTAATAAGCAGCTTGCACGACACCCACATAAGCACTGTCCAGTTGTAGCTAAATAGGAAAGTAGATGAACGTATTCACAACAACAACAACAAAAGTTCTGAAACGTTTAATTGGAAAAAAAAATTCAAACTAATACAGGTATCCAGAATGATGTCATGCACTAAAAGATTAAAATCGAAAGCTAATAATTTTCATTATTAACATAACATAAACAGCAATTTCAAGTTATATAGAATGTTTTTAGGGAGATAGTGAGGAGAATGCAACTGTCAGCGGTGGTGGAAGAGGGGACGTTTCCATTTGAAGTTTCGTGTTGTCGCCATTCTTCTGTGTGAGAAACAGAAGTTTTCACAGAAGTATTAAAGGACTCCTGGCTACCTAAAGATGTGGGTTTTTTACAGCTTCCTTTGCAGGTATGCATGGTCATATGACTAAACCCTTGCCAACATAATATGATTAAACTTCTCCATTTCTTTAGAGGAAACTGGTTTTAGTCTTCCATCCCTTCTCCCATGGGTTAGAATCTAGATGAATTGCTGGTAGCCCTGTCTCAAGTCTCAGCCCACAAAGATTATCTAAATGGAATTTAAGAGTTTAGCCTATATTTCCACGGTTTGCTTCTCTCATTAATTTGCTCAGCAAGTATTTATTGAGCATGTACTATGTACTGTAACCTACGTGCAGTATTAGGGACATGGTGCTATGTAAGTTTACGTGGTAGTGATCCTGATTGAACTTGTGTTTGCTCCTAAGAACCTACCAATAAGAAACCTTTATGTCCTTTCCCAGTCTCTCTCTCTCTCTCTCTCTCTCTCTCTCTCTCTCTCTCTCTCTCTCTCTCTCTCTGTGCATATGTGCATGTGTATGGGGTGGATATGCATGCATGTTTGCATGTGTGTAGGCACACAGTGTGTGGGTATGAGTGCATGCAGGTGCATATATACATGCCCGAGGTTGATGCCAGAATAACTGTCAATTGCCCTTCTACCTTAATCAAGGAGGAGGCAAGACCTCTCAGACAAACCCAGAGCTCAGCGATGCAGCTAATTTCACTGGCCTGCTGCCTCTTGGGCTTCCTTATTTCAGAATTTCACCTTGTGAGGTTGGAATTACAGGCCAGTTGACCCCCAGTTGCTATTTATGTGGGTTTTGGGAATTCCATCTCTTGTCCTCATACTTGGAAGGACTTAACCACTGAGCCTTTCCCCAGCCTGATTTCTATTTTTATTCTATACTTAACTTTAGTTGAAAGAACACTGCCAGGGGGCACTGATTTTTCTTCCAGTGTTTCAACCCAATTAAAACAATTCAGACCCAGGTTTTTGAGAAGGACATTTGGGATTTTTTTTTCAAGAGTTTTAAAGTTTGTTCTGATTCTTTAAGAAGTGATGTGGGATTCTCCTTTGTATGCTGTGAATACCATTGGTTAATAAAGAAACTGGCTTGGCCTGATAGGGTGGAACAGAACTAGGCTGGGAAAACTAAACTAAATGCTAGGAGGAAGAAGGCGGAGGGAGAAGCCATGGAGCTGCCACTGGAGACAGGTGTGCTGAAACTTTGCCGGTGGGCCAAGACCTTGTGGTGATGCACAGATTAATATAAATGGGTTAAATTAAGATGTAAGAGTTAGCAAATAAGAAGCTAGAGCTAATGAGCCAAGCAGTGATTTAATTAATACAGTTTCAGTGTGGTTATTTCCGGTCTGAGCTGCTGGGCAGTTGGGAAATGAACTCGCAGCCTCCCACAACCAAAAAGGTATTTTGATTATTAAGAAATACTTAACACAGAAAATGAGAAAACCTCATCTGCACAGAGAAGAATAAGAAAATGAACGGGACTGAGCCCATGAAAGAGTAGGGAGTTGCTGATTATGAGAGTCATCTTTATCGGGTAGCTCATGTCTCTCATGTACCATCTTAGGCTTCTATACTATTAGATGCATGCATTGACTTATGTTGTAGTAACCAGTTAATTTTTACTCTTATGTTTTATTTTAATCAGATTAACATTGTCTTAAAGTTTCTATTGCTGTGATTAACACTGTGACCAGAAGCAACCTGGGCAAAGGGGGTTTGTTTCATGTCTCGGTTACACTCTATCATTGAGAAAAATCATTGTGGGAACTGAAGGCAGGACCCTGGAGGCAGGAGCTACAGCCAGGAGGAGGGCTGGTTCCTGGATTGCTCCTCATAGCTTGCGTAGTCTGCTTTCTTACACAACTCGGGATGACCAGCCCAGGCATGACACCACCCACAGTAGCCTATACCCTCCCACATCAATCATCAATCAAGAAAATATGCCACAGACTTGCCTACAGGCTACGATTATGGAGGCATTGAACTGAGGCTTACTTTTCTCAGGTAACTCTAGCTTGTGTCGAGTTGACATAAAACTAGCCAACGCAGATACACTGCAGTCTATTTATTATTTGGCTGAGGACCAGGGAGGTCATTTTCTTTTTAAGGCTGTGAAGAGAAACCATGCGTAAGATCATTTTCCTCTGAGCTTAGAGTTCCTCTCGAGTATTTGTTAGGAGCAGAGTTGTGACTGAGTGGGACCTGTCTGTCCAACCTTGCTTCCTAAAGCAAGCTGAACTCTTGTCAGGAGGCTGGATGGCTTTAGATCATCTCCAGAGGGTGTAAGGGTCAACGTCTTCTTGGCTTTGCTGAAATTGTAATATTGCCATTTAAATTTTCATAAACTAGTTTCTCAGCATGGTTTGAATTTATGATTTTATATCCCTTTTTCTGATCCCCATGAAGACAGGCAGCTTTTCACATAAACTAGGTCACCTGTGGCACCTTATCTAGGAGATGCCCATGTTTCCCCCTTTCCAAAGGCTTGTGTGCACATGAACATGGGAGTGTGAGGGGATTTTGTGTCCATTTACTCTTTTCAGTGCTAGGCTTTTGTCTGGTTTAAACCTGTGTGGGTTTGGTGTGTGCTGTCAGTTTCCATGAGTTCATGTGTACATCAGGCTTGCTGTGTCTGGAAGCTGAAGTCAGTTTTCAATTTATGATGAAGAGACACCTTCATAATATGGAGTGCCTTTGTCAATGAAAATCTGCACTTTGATGTATAAAGGTATTCTCTATATTATCCTAGAGTTTTATAATCTGACCTTTCATCTAAAAGCAGTAACTGATTTTTTTGCATATGATAAAGGTTAAATATTAAACCTATTTATTGTATTGTAGATAACCAATTATATTCTTTAGATTAGAAGGGCAGGGAACAGGGCCACCAAGGTTGAACTGTCATGACCTGTCCACTGATCTCTAATTTCTGCTTCAAATTATTTGTATGAGATTATTTTAGAGTTCCAGTTTTGTTCTTTATTTGCTTGATGCCAATATCACACTGTCCTGTTACAGTACTGTGCGCATGCATGCATGCACATGCGTGTGTGTGTATGTGCGAGTGCATGGAAAGCTTGTGTGGGTATGGTGCAAGTTTGTGTCTGTGCATCTGTATGTATGGAGAAGCAGAAGGTCAACCTTGGGTGTCATTCTGTACTATCTGAGCAATTACTCAGTTGAGATTCCTCTTCCTGGTGGCTCTAGTTGTGTCAAGTTGACAATAACTAACACTATCCACCTCTTGCTGACAAATAAACACATCCATGTTAAACTGTAACTTTTCCTTTCTTGTCCCGAGATCAGATGTTAATATTGTGATTTAAAGCACAACCCAACTTTTAAAAAATCTCTCACAGTCTTTATTTACAACACTTTATAAGCTGAAGGTCTTTTTAAAAACTCCAAAGTCTCTTAACTCCTATAAAATAAAACTTATAAAAAATGGCATATGCTTCCATATTCCAAAAGAAGAACCAGGACATGAAAACAATCAGATTTAAGCAGTGCAGATTCAAACTGTATAGATTAATGTTCAATATCTCTAACTCATTGTTGATTTTCTGGGCTCTGGAGAGCTTCAGAGGCCCACCTCTCCAGTTTTGTCATACACACCTCAATCATGAAATGTACCCTATAAGCTCAGGCCAGCTCATGCTTCATGCTTGCCACAGTCCTGGGCCTGGTGTCTGCCAGGCAAGTGAGCAGTGTTGAGGCCTGCCTCAACTTCCCTCAGTGATGGACTGTGAACTGGAAGTGTAAGGTGAAATAATTCTTCCTCTCATCTAAATTGCTTTGGCAAAAGTGTTTGATCACAGCAAGAGGGAAACAGAGATTGATACCAGAAGTGTGAGTGTTTCTGCGATGAACCTGACCATATTGCTTAAAGAATATATGCATACATTTTGTGTAGTGGTAAGGCGAGCGGGACTGCTTTTCATCCCATCCAGCTCCCACATGGTTAGCTTTAGGCCAGAAATAACAACACACACATTGTATACATTTAAACACTGCCTGGCCCATTAGCTCTAGCCTCTTACTGGCTAACCCTCACATCTTGCTTAACCCATATTTAGTAATCTGTGTGGCACCATGAGGTGGTGGCTTATTGGGAAAGATCCTAACCTGTATCCATCTCGGAGAGGAGAGCTATGGTGTCTGCCTCATTTCCCTTCTTCCCAGCATTCTGTTCTGTCTACTCCACCCATCTATGTTCTGACCTATCAGGCCAAGCAGTTTCTTTATTAATTAGCCAATGAAAGCAACACATAGAAAGAAGACCCACTTACATCAATTGTGTACATTGTGGGAAAGTAATAACTTCAGATAGAAACAAGGAAAGCGATAGTCATGAGAGACTGAGTTAGGGGCAAACAGATCCCTTCCCATTTGCACAGTGGAAGGACCTAAAGTCTGGCCCATGTTGGCTTGCGATGGCTCACTTATGATGGTATTTTGTTTATGAAATAACAAATAAGTTTCCTGAGGATCAGAGTATGGAACGAGACAACCAGTTAGCCATAGACATCAGGCAACCTTTAATCTCTGCACTCAGGAGACAGAGGCACCCTGGCTACACAGAATTAATCCAGTCTAAAAGAGGATCAGAGGCAGGTGGTGGTAGCTCACACCTTTAATCTCAGTAGTTGGGAGTCATGTGCCTTTAATCCTAACACTAGGGAGGTGGAGACAGGAAGGGATATGGCTGGATGGAGAGAGGAATATGAGGCAGGAGGAGACAGGAGCTCATGGCATTTAGTATGAGGACTTGTAGAGACAGGGTACCCCATTAGGTCAGAGCATTGGTAGAGAACTAGTGTCTGGCTCTTCTGCTTCAGCATTAACCCTTTTATCCAACTCAGGGTCTTTATTAATAAGACCAATTAGAATTTGTGCTACGTACCTAAACTCTAGAACCTCCCTGAAGGAAAGAGAAGCGCCATCTTGAGGTAAATACTGAGGGTAAGTTCATTATGTAAACAAAGTTGCATGCCAGATGTTCACAGCTGGGATAAATCTTACTTGCCTGAAGCAATTGTACAATCATTTATGAGCTGCTTTTTATATCTTCAGGAATTTTGCTACCAAGTTCCAAAATTACTCCCCTCACAGCATGGGGGGGGGTATAAAATAAATGGTTAGGATGGTGTCATGTTGAGGAAAGTTTGATAAAGTGTGTTACACAAAAACAGAAAGAAAGCAGGGATTAACCACTCTGGATAGTTAGTATCCATGAAGGCTGGATAAAGCTTTGCTTTTCTGGTTTGTTATTTTATTATTATTATTATTATTATTATTATTATTATTTTATTTTTTTTAAAGAGGAAAGACTTTGCTCTGGTATTTATACTGAAGTTCATAAAGTAAGTAAAGAATGCTGGGGAGCTCATTTCCAAAAACTAAGCAGGCTTCAGCTGCTGGGATCACATAAAACCCAAAAGGACAAATTTTACCTATGCTTGCTTTGCTGAAGCCAATTTTCACAACCTGGTATTTAAGTTGAACTCAGGGACACTTGGATAATCCCACAGGCTCTCACAGATCTGGTAGTTATATGTATCTTAGTTTTCTGCTTGGGGATTTGGGATGACAATTACCAGCCTGGGAAAACCACATCACATACAGGTGATTAAGCAGTCCCTAATTATTTCTTCTGACCCTCTTGTATACCAATAAACGACCCACTTACAGGACATTAAAACGGAATTCTTTCCATTAAAAATGATTTCCTTGCTAGTGGACAAGATCTAGGTTTAATGCACAGGATTAGTTAACATGAGGCTGTCCTAATGTACAGTGGATGCTTTTCAGTGTCAAGTGATAGGAATGCTAATTAGGTTTCCGGGCTCAGTCAATTAACCGGGAGGGGAGACTGAGCTTCTCCACAGCGATCTAAATATTGCATATATTCTTAGTTTGTTTTTGGCCAATAACTTTTTGATCGAAAGAGCTGGAGACTGAAGTGAAATTGTATAAAGAGTTTTAGAAAATGATGAGCCTAAAGAGACATTTTAGATCACCTCATCAGGTCAAATTTAAAGTTTTATTTGGACATGCAAATGAGCAAATGCAGTAGCCACTTCTTTTGGTTTCGGACACACACTTAATCCTATTGAAAGCACTGTATATTCCTTGGTGTACATAGCAGGTATCTCATGGTTAATCTGGGGAAATGTAATAATTCCAGGTGTGATTGCTATTACAGAACCAGGTCTGGCTCACCCAAGAAAGCCAATCACAGAATGGTGAGATATGTGGAGGAGGGTCCCTTGTGTACATTGGAGGCATCTCATGATTAGTCTGGGGAAATGTAATATTTCTAGGGGAAATTGATGATATAGTATCAGGTCTGATTTGCCTAAGAAAGCCAATCACAGAACTGTGAGGTAAGTAAAGGAGAAAGAATTTAGTCAAGCGCAGATGGGAGAGCACTTCCTCTTCCTGAGGACAGGGTCTAAGTATGTTCGTGGAGTAAAGAAAAAAAGGGCTTTGAGGTGTGTGGAAAAGTTCTTACAAGCGAGAAAAAGCAAGACTTAATATTAGCCCAGCCAATGGTCCCTGTGGCCCTTTGACATACTCATGCTTTGAAAGCCATGAGATAGCACATTCTGTAGATGACTTTTTGGTTTTCAACATCCAAACGTCTCTCACTGGACACCCGCACATGCCCAGGTATTGGTTTTGTGGTTTCAGATCAGTTTGAACTCCCTTTGAGTTTCTGAGAAGTAATTAAAAAGTCATGATGTGTGTGACCCAGACACTTGGGAATCATCTCTAATGGGGTTACAATGTTCATCTATGTGAACTCCAACATTCCTGATGAGAGCAAATGCCTACACGCCAGTACATTCAGACACATCGAGTGTCCCTTGGGTTCCATGTAAATTTTTATTCCCATGAACTTAAATTCAGAGTTTAAAATTTGTAAAATATTATAATTTATCTTCCTTTCAGTATCGGGGATGGAATCTGGGACCTTAGGTATCATAGGTAAGTCTACTGGCCACAACTGTTCTTTTATTTATTTTTTTTATCTCTTATTCTTACTTTGAGAACGGTTTTCACTAAGTTGATTAAGTTATCCTTGAGCTCACTCTTAAGCACTAGCAAACCATGACTTGTATGTTCCTGCTTCAGCCACCGGAGGAGCTGAGATGGCAAGCCTTTATCACCTGTTCTGATGGGACATCAGGTGTTAAATGTGGCACTTCTTTTAAAGACCAATTTTATTACTTTTAATTATATAACTTTGTGTGTATATGTCCGTGGTGCATAGAAGTGAAAGAGTTTGTAGATGTGTTGAATTTCTCTGGAACTAGGGATACAGGCTGTTGTGAGCTTCCCAACATGAACATAAATGCTGGGAATTGAACTTCATGGTTGTGTGTTGTGTTGTGTGTGTGTGTGTGTGTGTGTGTCTTTCCAGCTTTCCAGACAGGAATTCTCTGTGTATCTCTGGCTGTCCTAGAACCTGGAACTCACTCTGTAGACCATGCTGGCCTTGAATGCAGAGATCTGCCTGCCTGAGCCTCTCGAGTGCTGGGATTAAAGGCTGGTACCACCACTGTGGCTGAACTTTAGTCCTCTGGGAAAACAGTATACATTCTTAACCACTGAGACATCTTTCCAGCCCAAATATAGCTATTGAATAAATAGCATCGATAATAGATATTTTAAAACTGTTAGATTGCAACCATACCAGGAAAATCCAGGTCATGAACTCACTAATTATATGCTATCAGGAGGTTAAAGGGAGGATTTAATGTATTTTTGAGTTGCTGTGTAGGAATTTTATTCATTCAACAAATATTTACTGAGCTTCAAAAGAAAAAAAAAACAGCCACATTCCTTGCCAAAATATCACAAGAATGGTCTCTAGTCCATATGCTAATATTCTTTTACTCTGAAACTTCTTGGCTAAGGTCACAGTAATCTATATTGCTCTCATTACTACTGCCTTCCATGTTCCTACTAATATAGCTCTTTAAGCCCCACTTAAAGCATTCAACTGCTTTCCTAATCCAAAACCTAAAGTCCAGTCCAAATCCTCCAAATAAAATCACTGTCAGGCCTATCACAGCAATTCCCCACTCCTAATACCAACTTCCGTCTTACTTAGGTTTTATATTACTGTGAAGAGACACTATGACCACAGAACCTCTAATAAGAAAAAGTGTTTCATTGGTGCTGGCTTACATATTCAGATGTTTAGTCCATTATTGTCATGTCAGGAAGCATGGTAGCGCATAGGCAGACATGACGCTAACAAAAAAGCCAAGAATTCTACGTGTAGATCAGCAGGGAGCAGGAAGAGAGAAAGACACTGGGCCTGGCTTGAGCAAATAAAACCTCACAGCCCACCCCTGGTGACACACTTCCTCCAGCAAGACCACACCTACTCTAACAAGGTCACAGGCCATAGTTCTTTCAAATAGTGATATTCCCTATGAGCTTGTGGGGACCATTTTCATATAAACTACCACACACATTAAACTAAATAAAGACTTAAAGGTAACAGGGGTGCTGCTTTCCATCCTCTCCCTATTCAGCTTTTCCATTAACCCTCTGCAGACAGATTACACAACAGGATCACTGCATATTTGCTATCCTAGTACTCAGGGCCATGAGATAATGCAGACAGTCTCCAAACCAGTAGCCATTGGATTTGTACACTACACCAAAGACTGAGAGAATAGGACGAGAAAAATGAGGAAAGATCATTTGGGGCAGATGTGTGAGAGGGGCACAAAATGAAGATGCCTTTGTTTCTCATGTGAGAGGTCAGCAGAAAACTCTGCTTCTCCAGTGACCAAAAGAACCCAGATGAGTGGGTGAGTGGCCTTGTTTTGTCTGCCAATCATACCTGGATTTCTATACCAGAAGGTCATCAGGCAAAAAAGGAGTAACACCAAAGGAAGATGGGTCTGACTCTAAAGATTCTCAGCAACTCACATACCTGAACAGGAAAGGAAGTATGTCCCCGAGGAAGGAGATTCTTGGTCTTCATTTGGGTCTTCGGTCTGCTGTGGCAACTTAAATAGGCAATTGTAGCCACCGCTTATATCCGAGATATCACATGAGGGCAAGGACTCCAATCAGTTGAGTTTCTGCACAGGGAAATGACAATGGGTAAGTGAAGAAAGAGATAGAAATTTCAGTATGCCTATAGGATTGGTTAAAGCGCAGTTGAAATCTCTGACGTATTTTGAACATAGAACACCCCAAAGGCATATGCAAAAGGGCATGTATTACTGCTTGGTTCCAACTGGTGGCACTACTTATGGTGGTGACAGAAACATTAGGAGGTGGGGACTACCTGACTAAGACAGGTCACTAGAGTAGGGCCCATGGACCCTTGCTTGCTCTGGTCTGGCCTCTCTAAGGTGGTCACCTCTCTCACTACCTGCTCCTATTGCTGTCGTATTCTGCCACACTTCTCCTCCTAGGGATCAGGATCAGAACCCTGTAAAACTGTGAGCTAAAATGTATTTTTTCCTAAACAATCCTCTCAGGTGTCCAGGTCACAGCTAATTGATAACTTCTTGTACATTCCAGAAGAAGAAACAGGTGGGATCCTGGACTGGACAAGCAGCTCTCCCTTGGGGAAGATATGAGGATATCTTAATCATATAGAAGAGTCTTTTTTTGTTGGTTGGCAGAAACACAACTGCATAGTACTGGGTACACTTTATAAGACTCAGAATAACCTGCTCTGGTAACCTATAAACACAATACTCTAGAGGTGGAGATGGGAATTGAAGGCGTAAGTCACAAAACAATCCCACAACAGTTTGGAATTATGATTGATAAAAGGGTTATTTATTTAAAGGAAAAAAACTTACAGATCACCGTCCTATGTGACCAGGAAAGAAGTCTAGTAGCCTGAAGCGGAGTCTGCAGCAAGAGAGAGAGCTTACCGCTGCTTTTTACAGCAAAAGAGACCATGCCCAAGTGGGCTGGTACCTTAAAGGCTGTTGGCTGAAGGAGCGGAAGAAGCTCCCACAGCAGGGAATAGAAATTTAAGGTTATTTTTAGCTACACTGTGAGTTTGAGGCCAATTTGGGATACATGGGACACTTTCTCAGGGGGAAAAACAGAAGAAAGGAAACAAGGGAAAAAGAAGGAAAAGAAAAGATGGCTCTATCTTCTACAGAGAGACACCTACAGACAATGTCTAGTGAAACTCAGCCTGTTTTCTCCATCTGTAGCAAGACCAAGGGACCTCTCTCCATAGTGAAACAGTGGACCTCCTGTGTGGTCCAGTCAGAACTCAGAAGGCCTTGAGCTCTGAGCCATTATCATCCTTCTGTGATCGCTCTACTGGCAGGAATATGTTCTCTGGCAAGTGCTCTTTCTAGTTGTGCGTAGCATAGCTATTCTGTGGTCCCTTGATTAGGACCATCTCACACTACCCTGATTCTGGTTCTTATGTGGGCCATGAAACACACGTAGTACTTGTGTGCAAAGCATCCTTCTTAAGCCCAGCAGACAGAACCAGCTGCTTTAGCTCTGACTCTGTTGAGAGGCAGAAACCACTCCAGAGACTTGTTAGTCTACTTCTGTGTATTTCCAAACAGTAGTAGATGAACTGCTATGTCTCTTCCATCTTTCCCACAGCTACAGGAGCCCAATTTCACTGTTCAGGTTCATGCTGAACTGGAACAGCTTGTCACAGTCAATCTGTTTCTTCCTAATTATCTCCTTGCCCTTCAGGTTGTTTTCCTTTGTGTAGGCTACAGAGAAGCTGAGGATAAGGTTTCTGTTGGTTTTCGCATCCATCACATCTTCTTCTATAGGTCTTGATTCAGTCCTATGCCTTTCTTGGCTGTTTTGATTGAGAGATATTTATTGTACTCTAAACTTATTTTATTTTAATTACAGTATTTTATCCATTGTCTTTCATCCCTCCAACTCCTTCCATATGAAGATCCCATCTCATGCTGCCTCAGTCATGGTCTGTCTATATCTATCTATCTATCTATCTATCTATCTATCTATCTATCTATCTATCTATCTAATCTATCTTCTATCTATCTGTCTTCTGTCTGTGTATCTCCTGCTCAACCAGTAAGGCTATGTTTAAAGAAAACAATGGCAATAACCAACCAACCACTGAATAGACTTGAAGTTATAGGACAGTTCCTATGATGATGGTTACTCTCATAGATGGGGTTTTATATCAGCCCATGCATCTTCAGTTGTTCCATGCCAACCTAATCCTCAACTATTTGTCTTTCTTCCTGGCCAAGAAAATCCAGCAATATCCCACCTGGTCACAAGCCTCTACCACAGTGAGTCTGGTCTAATAATACTTCCAATAGAAGTAGTCTTGTCAGGAGCACGGAAGTATGTCCTGGGATCCAACTTTCAAAGCATCTACATAGTGAGAACCAACCATATGTGGGAGTTTTGGTTTTTAAAGCTGTTTGGAAAAGCAGCCGCTACTTCAAAGGCGATTCTCATCTCATTCTGTCACAAGAAGATGGTCCTGGAAATAAAGCGAAGATCTCATTACAGAGTAATGGAGCAGGAAAGACTTGTTGTTCCGCTGTATTAGATGTTCTAGTCCACTTAGACGCCTTAGAGGTATAAAGCCTGACCCATGCGCTGGAGTACACAGGCTGGACAATATGAAATCCTAGTGTTCTTTTGATGTTCTTGTATGGCAGAAGAGTCTTTGTTAAGAAGACTGCTCTCAGTTCACCTGATGTCCTCATCCATTCAGTCTGTAATAACAAAACCCTGGAGGCAGGAGGCTTCTAGACAATAGACTCTCATGCCTCACTGCTCCAGTAGGTGGAAAGTCAATGAAAGACTCTAAGAATGCACCCCAATTAAACAATTAAACACTCAACACTGGGAATATGCTTATTCTCCAGAGAGCAGTGAAAGGAAAATAAAAGGCTGTAGACATACATGAATTATGAGTTATGTGAAGTTGATAACCAAATCACTCAGGTCAAAGGGAAAGTCTACAGAAGGCAAGGAGAAGAACCAGTCTTACTGGACCAATGCTGACTCATGTGGGTTCATGTAGTCAACCTATGATTATCTGACAAGTCTCTTGAAGCATATCTGAGTGAGATAAATAGGTTACAATGTTGGTAGAGGCCAATCACTGTTTTTATGATGTGTGGTGTAAAGTCTATTAGGATAGGAAGGAGCCAGTGGAAATGCCTGTATTCACAGTCATTGCTCGGATAAAAGAGTGTGTCAGGAGCAAGGTTCCATTCCAAAAGCAGTCACAGAGATTGGAACCTGTGTTTGCTCCTTTGCCTTGTAGATGTTTCAAGATCCCTGGCAATAGCAACTCGAGAATGATTCCTTTAGCTTCTAGGTTAAAGGTATGTGGTTTCCTATGGCGGAGAAAGAATGTAGCCCGAGAATGAGTAGTTATTGTGTCTACAGTCACTAAACAGAGAGGTGAACTCTTCCTTGCTCTTTCTCCCCTTTTTATTCAGCTTGGGATCCCAGCCTGTGGCATGGTACCACCCATGCACAGGGTGGGCCTTCCTGCTGAAGTAATTCTGTAGAAACTGTAATGGCGTAAATGAATGCAGACAGATTGTAAAAATATATACAGCTTTAATGGGGAAATAGACTTACAGAACCACCATTCCCATGGAGACCAGGAAAGCAGAAGTGAGCCCTGTGAGCACACTAGCCAGATTTATAAGTAAACATTAGCCCGAGGCGAACACGCCCCCTAAGGGGCTGGACTTATCCCTACAAGAAACAACACAGACAACTCAAAGATGTCTCTCCTAAGTATTTTAAATGTGGTCTGGTGGGCAGTCAGGTTATAAATCACAGGGAACTGAAGAAGGACATGAAGGCAGTCCCCTCAGGTTTCCATTGCAGCTTGACTGTTCACCTACTGACACCAGATGATACAACATGCTCACTGCACACTTGATGTCCCAGTGCCCATGTGCATGACATATCCATACTGTCTCCAAGCCAGTTTGGGTTTGTACGCTACAGCAGAGGCTGCGAATGGGGGAATAATATTAGAAAAATGAGGCAAGAACATGTGGGGCAGATGTGTGAGAGGGGCACCAAGTGAAGACATTTTTGTTTCTCAAGTGAGAGGTCACCAAAAAACATCTGCTTCTGCAGAAGCCACAAGAACCCAGGTGGGTGAGTGGCCTTGTTTTCTGGCTGCAATTCAGACCTGCATTTCCACAGCAGCAGGTCAGCAGGCAAGATGAGTTACACTGAAGGATGCCTCTGAAGGGTCTCAGAAACTCGGGGTCCTGGACAGGACGAGAAGCATGTCCTGAAGGGTGGGATTCCTTGTCTTCACTGGGGTCTTTGGTGGGATGCCACAGCTGAAGCTGGCAGTTGTAGGCACCATCTTGGCTAGAGACTGGAGACCTTTACAATAGAACTGTTGCCCTCCTGAAACAACAATAACAACAAAAACGCCATCAGGTAGATTTCTACACAGGACCATAAATGAGGGAAAGTGAAGGGAGTCATTTGTTTTTCAAGATGTCCATAGGATATGTTAAAAAGGTTGAATCTCAAAATATTTTGAACATGAAATACTCCCATAATCATACACTCACAGGCATTCTCTGCTGTTTGGTCCCAGTTGGTGGCACTATTTTTGGTAGTGATGAAAACGTTTAGATGTGGGGCCCACCTGGCTGAGACAGGACACTAGAATGTTGTCTACAGACCCTTGTTTGCTCAGTCCGTCCTGTCTGCCGCAAAGCTGCTGTGAAGCTTGATCACCACATGCTTGTATTGTTGTGGTGTCCTGCCCAAACTTCTAGTCCAGGTGAACAGGATCTGAACCCCGTGAAACTGTGGGCTAAAATGTACTTTCCTCTCTTAGACAATCCTCTCAGGGGTTCAGGTCACAGCCAAGTGATAACCCCTTTCTATGTTGCGGAAGAAGAAACAGTATCTTGGGATACTGGATAAGTAGCCCCCTCCAGGGAAGATATGAGGATATCTTAATCATATAAAAGAGCCTTTTATTGTCTATGGGCATGAATAGAACGGAAAAGCACTGAGCACACTTTACTAGACACAGTCCATGTGGCATCCCACACCAGCCTGTCTCTCTTGCCTCTACATTTGATGCTCACCTATTTTTCAGACCTTTCACCTCTGTTGAACCTAGCAAGTGCTTTCTGAATGATGGCCTTTGGACTTAGCTTTCCACCCATCTCCTCACACTTCCAATTGTTTCATATTTCTCAGAGGTATAGTTCTCAGCAACTGAATAGTCTTTGGAATTCCACAGAAAGCCACAAACTCTCAGTCTGATGGCAAGCTTGAGTGGGTAGTTAAAGCTTCCATTTTCTCCATTGGCATTGGAGAAGGACAGGAAGCCAGGATCAACACGTGGGCTTCACTGTACTAGTGATAGACAATGAACACTTTCGTCCAATCTGCGTCTTCTCCTGTCTTTTCCTTAGCAGAACATCCACTCTCTCCTGTGGATAAGAGCTATTGTTTAGGCTTCCTTGCAAACCTGGGGCCAGCTCAGTAAGAGATGTTCTTCTTTATTTCCCTCCCTGTTCTTCTTTATTTCCCTCCCTGCCTCAGCTGTATCCCCACTCACTCTTCTCGACAAGGTGTTAGAGTCTACACTTTACATTGAACTCTGATTTTTCAGAACACTTTGGCTAAGATATGATGATTGAGTCTTGTTGAAGGTTGACTATGGGGGACCTCACGTAGACAGTAAAGAGGGACTGGAAAGTATACAATATTCTTGGGAGATTGGGAGATCTTCATATTTGATTTTGAAGAGGATTAGGATTGAAGAGCTAAGTGACGGTGAGACAGGCTATCATGAGGATATCCACACACCTGACCTGCTGAGATCGTGGTTTGTGGATATCTGGAGGACAAACACGTACAACTGAGACAAGGGGGCAGACGTTGAATATTTCCTAATGCCAGTAGCTCTCTGACCAGCCAGGTACTGACATACTGAAAGGACGTAGGGAGCTGCCCTTGCAGCTAACGTGGTGGTGTTAGTAAATGAAAGGCTTGGGTCAGTTTGCTGCTCTGTAAATTTTTTATACACAGATTTTTTTACAGCCACATTTCTGGCAGACACGTAGGTGTGTTTCAACAGTGAACAGAACACCTTTTAGAGAATAAATCATCTGGTAGCATTTATTTGAATGTCCCTTGCCCTAAAACATTTTAACAACCCTGTCATTTATTTCTTCCAAATCATCTATCATTTATCCTCTCCTGGCTGAGGCCACATTTATCCACAGGCCTGGCTATAATATGCCGTCGGAGGCAAGAGCACAGCAGCTCTGGGTCCTGAAAGATCCATACTGCCTTGTTTAAGCTCAGGGTTCACAATGAGCATTTCTGCTATTGAATAGAAAATGCACGTGGCCAGAATTCTGTGGATCATTAACAGGCGAGGGAGAAGTGAAGCTATAATTAGAGGAAAAGAAGTAATGGCTGAGAAAGAGGGAGCAGGGAGGCAGAGGAAGGAAAGACAGAGAAGAAGAGAAAAAGAACAGAGGGAAGCAAGAAATGATCAACAGTAGGAAAAGGGAGGGGGGACACAGACAGAAGCAGGGGAGAGAGAGGAGAAAAGGAAGAAAGGGGAGAGAGAAGGAAGAAGAAGGGAGAGAGGAGGAAGTAGAGTGGGGAAAGAAAAAGAGAGAGGAGGGAGGTGAGAAGAAGAGTAGAGCACATGAGGGGAGAGAGAGAGAGAGAGAGAGAGAGAGAGAGAGAGAATATCTCAAGGATTTCTGAGCAGTGGCTACAGTTCAGGTTCTGTGTTTGTCATTGAACTTGATTCATGACCAGCCGAATGCTCCCTGTTTCACCTTCTCTAGCTCTGAAAATCCAGTTCACCGAGATTCTATTTTATTATGTATATGAGATCAAAAGGAACACTGCAGATGCCTCTAGATTAGCTGTGTGGATGAAATGAACAAAAGACACTTTACTTGTGGCAGCATAATTTTAATTACCATTTTGTTATTATGTTTGTGTGCTACCTCTCCTACAAGCTTCATGATGTCAAGTACCATATTTCCATCTTACTATATTTATATTCCAAGTGGTAAAGAGCCAGCACAGAGCAGGCATCCAGAGAGTATTTTTTTTATTGAGTGAGTGAATAAACAGGAATGAGTAAGAACACACATGATAGTCAACGACAGCTGTATATCTAGCATATGTTTTACATGTCTGTACCCACTTGCCTTATGACCATTGTGCACCAGATCTTATGATATTGATACATGCTATTGAGACTCTTAACAGGGCAGGTGAAGAAAGAAAAGTTTTGGGCTAAGAAGTAAGACAAATTAGTTAACTGACAGAATTTTCTAGAGATTAACAAGAAAAAAATCATGAAATTAAATACAAATAGGGAGCTTGCTGGTAAATTAGAGAAGTAGTACTTTTAATCTATAAAAATAAAAGGTAGGGTAAGAATGAATGTGTTTAAGAGAGGGAGTGGCATTCAAAAGCAAGAGAGTCATTTGACAAGGGAGTACAAATATATGATTAAATTGGCAATCATAACCCTTCACTGAAGAGGAATGCCTCACCACGCTTCGCAACTGGATGAGAGAAGTCTCTCCTGAGGCCATGCAATTTCCATTTCTCTGATTCCGTATTTACCGAGCAGTCTTCAAATTTAAATTCAATTTCTCAATGTTCCCTGACCTGGATAAGGAATCAGTAAAAACAAAACAGAACAAAAACTCACAAAAATACCAATAACCTGTCTGCTTTAAAGCAATAATTTTTATAGAAAACTATTAAATTTGTTCTCTCTTGCTGACTTGAGTCATGACGAATGGGGGTTAGCGCTGTGTAAGGGGCCCTTCCTGGCTCTGACAGTAGCACAAAAACTGAGTGAAATAACACACTCTTCTCAGAGAAGTCCAAAGTTCTGAGGTAGACTGTTTCAGTGAAGCATGAACCTCATCAGCTAGAGCTGGCCAGCCATTGTTTGTCAAGTCTTCTGCATACCACAAGGAAGGGACGAACTCTCTGAGAGAATTGTATTGCTTTCTCTTTATTTGTAATTCTCTATCCGGGGAGATTGCACTGACCGTGTTGAGCCACCAAAGGACTGAGCCTATGACAATGTCTGCCTAATGCTGACCTAGAGAATTTTTTCAGTAAAAATTATGTCTATATCTCTATCTATCATCTATCTATCTATCTATCTGTCTGTCTGTCTGTCTGTCTGTCTGTCTGTCTGTCTATGTATCTATCTATGTATCTATCTATGTATCTATGTATCTATCTATGTATCTATCTAT